>NW_026015715.1:0-35050 GCF_020379485.1 Brassica napus
TAACAAGCTCGTCAGTTTATGGATCTACAGGCACTCTTTATGAATATTTTTTCAAGTAATTTAGATAAAAGTATGCGAATGGATCTCAGGCAGATATTAGTAATATAATGTGGATATAATAATGGACCATGTCCATATTTTAAAATGGAGCAAATCAGAGGTTCCGTCAAGTCCTTTGGCACTGCGGTGAGCAGCGAACTCCATAACTGTGATCTCTCTGTACTTTGGAGGGTTATCTTTAGACACAAGCTCTCTGATGGTCCGTAAATTCTAGGATTCGGTCTAATGCCGGTTGTGAAGAAACAGGCGACTGAGACTCTGGCTTTTGTAGCTCTGTTGGCCAAGACTCTATGCTCCGAACTGATGAACTTGTCGTTTGTTATAAGCTGCATACATCAAAACCGCCCACAAATAAAAACTTTGAACCAACAGGAAGATTCTGAGCAAAAGGCATTGATCGTGAACAAGAACTTGCCTGGAGAAGGTCTCCAACGTTGATGATGAGTGCACCAGGAACAGGAGGAACATCAAACCAGTACCCTTCACGCAGAACTTGAAGCCTTCGATCTGATCCGGAAGAAGGACGGTAAGAAAAGAACTGTCACTGTGTTTACTTGCGCCTAAAGTTAGGTCAGGCTCTGGACATGGTGGGTAGTAATGGCAGAGCATGCGCAAGCCCTTGGAGCAATCAATCTCCTTGAGGTGATTAGGGTTCAACCCTAGAGCTTCTGATAGAAGCTCAAATAGAAACTCCCCTAGACTCATCGCTTGCTTTGAGTATTCCAACATAACATCCCTAAAACACTTTTCACCATATGAATAGAGAGAGAGAGAGAGAGAGAGAGAGAGAGAGAGATGACACAACCAAAACATCAGGTTAAAAGAAAGTGAAGCTATGTACCTACAAATCTCTGGCAGGTCCTGTGGTTTGGGAGGATTTGGAGCCAAGTAACAAGAGAAAGTGTCTCTCCAACTTGCAGCTGATGAACTGTAGAGATCGAAGTTACTTGTATACACAAACTCTCTCCTGAAATCTCGGCTGTAGTATTGTTTCTTCACTTCAGGGGCTTGCTCGTTAAACCTTCGAACTCCATCTTTCATCCTCTCGAGAAGATCGAGTGAAACGCCATGGTTGACCACCTGGAAGAAACCCCATTTCTCTGCTGCGTCTTTAACCCCATCAACCGTATTCTTGCGCTTAGTCTCGTCCTCGAAGACTCTTCCTTCGAGATCTATCGTTGGGATCGTCGCGAGATGTAGCAAGTCAGAGGAAGGCGACTTGGGGTTTGCTAAGTTGGAAGGTGAGTCGTGGAAGATGCGTGGAAGCTGTGTTATTCCGGCGTCGACGAGTCCTTTCACACCTGTCTTTGTCTCGTCGAAAGCTTTAAGCTCACTGATACGATCCAATGCAGCAATCTTCGTCGTCTCCATAGTGTTCGCTGAAAAAAAAACTGAACAATATGATACAGAAAAAAAAAACTTATTTTATTTTCTTGGATTTACAGCAAACCACTGGTTATAGATTATCATCATCGATAGACATGTGACCACTTGTTACAAAAAAATCACTGACCATAGATTGTAATAAGTTTGATAGAAAATAGACGGTTTGTGACAGTTTCTGGCCCGCTGGCTTTTAATTAAATTAAACAAGACTTTATTACAGGGAAACCAAAGTCCTATACGCATCCTTATTAAACATAAAAATTCTTTAGATCTTGAGATATAATAATCCAGAGGTACCATCGAATCCTTTGGATCTGTAGAACTTGAATACTCTGTAATGGTGGTGTCTCTATATATGGAGGTTTTTGTTCAGACAAAATCTATTTGATTGGTCAATAAACTCGTGGATTCGCCATCAAATACGAACTGAAGAAGCACGCCACTGGGATACGCGGTCCAGCTCCATTCGCCAAAACACGATGCTCCACGCTTATGAACTAATTTGATTTTATTTCATTTATTTGGATCTCTCGTGAGAAAAACTGTGATGCAAATACATTGGCTAAGCAGGCTCTGGTTGCTGAGCTTGCCATAATGATCTCACCTAACACTGCTTGAAGTATTTAATGAATGAATGAAGTTTGTGTTTCAAAAAAATAGAAAAAAGCTCAGAAGTCAGAAGTGTAGGTTAGTTAGTTAGTTAACCTGGATAAGGTCTCCAACGTTGACGACAAGAGCTCCAGGGACATGAGGAACATCAATCCAGTATTGGTCATGGAGAACTTGTAGCCCTCCGACTTGGTCTTGAAGAAGAACCGTGAGAAAAGAGTTGTCTGAGTATTTGGTTAAGCCTAGAGTCAGGTCTGGTTTAGGACACGGAGGGTAATAATGGCCTAGCAGCAGCAATGAATTGGTGCAGTCCATGTCCTTGAGGTGATGTTGGAGAGAAAATCACACATTGAAAATATGTAAAGGACTTGAGTAATAGAGACAGAGATTCCGACATATGCTTAGTTTATTCCCTCGAAGGTACTAACCTTAAATCTCAACTAGCCTAGGAGAAGAGACACACGTCTTATAAAATGTGTGCGATGCAGTAAACTATAATGCCCCGACAGTTCACGGCTAATGGGCCATCCACGCCCATTTTTCCGAAGGCTCGAAATCATTGTTTATTGACTCTGCAATCACCACATGACCATTCCCGTGCTTTGACCTTACTCATACACTATCGCGAATCACTTCTCGATAGATCACTTATCCTTTCACTACTACAGCCCAAACACGCTTAACTCTGGAGTTCTAAACGGATGTTTGACGGAAAAGGTAAGTCAACTTTAATAACATAGGTAGTCAAATCAATTCTCTTAAGTTTTTTCATATATCACAATTCGGGATGTTACATAAACTTGAAGTGATGGAGAATGAAGAAGACTAGGACATATCGAAGATTCAGCATTGAGTGAAAACCAAGCTCGGTAGTTTCCTTCTGAAACTTGGCCCTCGTACGGAACAGTGATACTTACGTACGGATATCATGATTCATGAGCAATGAAGATACTCTTATTTCCGGCTTTTATTGAACTTCATAAGAACTGGATTATTGGAGGGTTCTTAAGGTGGAGTTCTTAACGGAATATAAGAATCTGTCTCTTAACTTTTAACTAAAAAAGTTAAGAACCGGCTCTAAATAAGAGTTTTAAGACACGGTTCGTAGCTTTTTTAGTTAAAAGTTAAGAGACGAGTTCTTATATTCCGTTAAGAACTCTACCCTAAGAACCTCCCAATAATCGTGCTCTTAAGATTCTTGTAGAGTAAAACGTACATCACTGTTTATAAACCTTCCTCAACACTCTTTTGATAATTTTCTCAAAGTAATTATAATCTACAAACGTAGACATGATTTACATATATCCATGTTGAATATATGTGAGAAAAAAACAGTAAGCTCACAATGTTCTCCTCATATTTTAAAATGGAGCAAATTAGATCCGTCGAGTCCTTTGGCATCGCGGTGAGCAGCCAACTCCTTAACGGTGATCTCTCTGTACTTTGGAGGGTTATTTTCAGACACAAGCTCTCTAATTGGTCCGTATATTCTAGGATTCGGTCTAATGCCGGTTGTGAAGAAACAGGCGACCGAGACTCTAGCTTTTGTAGCTCTGTTTGCCAAGACTCTATGTTCTGAACTGATGAACTTGTCGTTTGTTACAAGCTGCATCAGACCAACCAAAACAACTTTGTTACGAGCTGAGACAAATCTGAGCAGAAGGCATTGATTGTGAACAGAAACTTGCCTGCAGAAGGTCTCCGACGTTGATGATGAGTGCACCGGGAACATGAGGAACATCGAACCAGTACACTTCACGGAGAACTTGAAGCCCTTCGATCTGATCCGGAAGGAGGACAGTAAGGAAAGCGATGTCGCTGTGTTTAGTGGTGCCTAAAGTTAGGTCAGGCTCTGGACATGGTGGGTAGTAGTGGCAAAGCATGCGCAAGCCCTTGGAGCAATCAATCTCCTTGAGGTGATTACGGTTCAACCCTAGAGCTTCTGATATAAGCTCAAACAGAAACTCTCCCAAACTCATCGCTTGCTTTGAGTATTCAAACATTACATCCCTGAAACACTTTCCACCATATGAATACATAGAGAGGTTACACAAATTTCAAATCATCGTTAGTTTTTTTTTTTGAAGGACTAAGTCCGTAATCCCCCAAGCACGAAACCACAACATGTAATATTAGTTTCGTCCCATCGGTGACTAGAACTGGGGACCTCTGACACAATGGTTAGGATCCTTCCCAGTTGAGCTAATGACCTCTGGTTCATCGTTAGGTTAAAATGCAAATGAAGCCATATTGTACCTACAAATAGCTGGAAGATCTTGTGGTTTGGGAGGATTTGGAGCCATGTAACAAGAGAAAGTGTCTCTCCAACTAGCAGCTGATGAAGTGTAGAGATCGAAGTTACTTGTATACACAAACTCTCTCCTAAAATCTCGGCTGTAGAACTGTTTCTTCACTTCAGGGGCTTGCTCGTTAAACCTTCGAACTCCATCTTTCATCCTTTCCAAAAGATCGAGTGAAACGCCATGGTTGATCACCTGGAAGAAACCCCACTTCTCTGCTGCGTCTCTAATCCCATCAACTGTATTCTTGCGCTTAGTCTCGTCCTCGAAGACTCGTCCTTCGAGATCTATCGTCGGAATCGTCGTGAGATGTAGCAAGTCAGAGGAAGGCGGCTTGGGGTTTGATAAGTTGGAAGGTGAGTCGTGGAAGATGCGTGGAAGCTGTGTTATTCCTGCGTCGACGAGTCCTTTAACACCTGTCTTCGTCTCGTCGAAAGCTTTAAGCTCACTGATACGATCGAATGAACCAATCTTGGTCGTCTCCATATAGTTCTTTGTGTTGAAAAAATAGAACAATCTGACACAAAAGAAAAAATTGTTTTTTTTTTCTTGGATTTACAGCAGAACCACTGGTTATAGATATCATTGATAGACATGTGACCACTTGCTACATAAAAGTCACTGACCATAGATAATATATTGTAATGCGTTTGATAGAAAATGAACCGGTTGTGACAGTTTATGGCCCACTCTCTCTAACACAGCCTTATTAAACAAGAAGTTATTACAGTGTAAGCATCATTATTAAACATAAACGTGCATGTGCTTCAACGTGGATTCTTTAGATCTTGAGGTATAGTAATCCAGAGGTACCATCGAAACCTTTGGATCTGTAGAACTTTGAATACTCTGTAATGGTGGTGTCTCTATATATGGGTGGGTTTTCTTCAGACAAAAGCTCTTTGATAGGTCCATAAACTCTAGGATTCGCCATCAAATACGAACTGAAGAAGCACCCCACTGAGATACGCGGTCCAGCTTTATTAGCCAAAACCCGATGCTCCACGCTTATGAACTTGCCGTTTGTAATAAGCTGCACAAAATGCTAAATAAGATTAAAAACATTGATTAAGCTCAGAAGTGTAGGTTAGTTAGTTAACCTGGAGAAGGTCTCCAACGTTGACAACAAGAGCTCCAGGGACAGGAGGAACATCAACCCAGTATTGATCATGGAGAACTTGTAGCCCTCCAACTTGGTCTTGAAGAAGAACCGTGAGAAAAGAGTTGTCTGAGTGTTTGGTTAAGCCTAAAGTAAGGTCTGGTTGAGGACATGGTGGGTAATAATTGCCTAGTAGCAGCAATGAGTTGGTGCAATCCATGTCCTTGAGGTGATTAGTGTTTAATCCTAGAGCTTCTGAGAGAAGCTCAAAAAGCATTTTACCTACTTTCATTACTTCCTTTGAGTATTCAATCATCACCTCCCTAACAAAATCTCCCACCAAAGAAAATAAACATAAGACACACGTTTGGTGCAGACATATTCAGACATATGCTTACTATGGTTTTAATCTCCTTCCTAATATCTCTTAATTAAATTTTTTGGTTTCAAATCAAGTTATCGATCTGTTAATCAATTTAGATATCCAATAAAAATCGATCATGACAAACCAAATGATTTATGCTTAGACTAGATTACAAACCAGACTATAAAACATGTTCTTGTTAATAAATCATCCACTATTTGATTGTTACTCTTTTATTATTATCTATTCTATTAAAATAGAAGTCATGACTTATTTCGTGTGTGATTTTTTATTTGGATTATCCTTGAAAAAATTATTAAATTTTACGTAACTTAATTTTAATATATTTTAATATCTTTATTTTTATTTGAAATACTAATAAATATCTTAAAGAAATGTCTAACAAAATCTTTCAAATATCTTTTAGAATCTTTTTAAAATATATTTTCAAAATTAGTTAACTAAAATTTTAATTATCAAAAAGTAGAATTAGAGACTAAATTTTAGTTTAGTTTGATTGTAAAAAAAATTAAAAAGTATATAAAATACTTTTAATAATATTTTAATGATAATAACAATTTTAAATTGATTTAATTTTCAAAATTAAATTTAAGAAGTATTTTAAAGGGTTTTTAAAAATAAATATTCATTTCTATTTCTAATTAAAAAACAAAATTTTTTATCTATTTAGCAAAAAAATAATTTATTTCATATGTGATTTTTTAATTTAGACCAATTAAAAGTCTCACCTTTAAATATTTTTACTATGTAATACAACTAATTTACACATTCTTTCATAGACGAAACATTTGATCTTTATTCATATCGTATATATAAAATTTTACTCTACTATTATTAACGTCTGTGTATTCTCTTAAGTTAAAAAAACAATTCGGTTTATTATTTAAACATCTATACTAAATTGGCTTAATTAATAACTATATACCAAATTCTCTATTATGTAGGTTCAACTTAATTTAGTTTCCACGTATGTTTCAAATTTAGAATAAAACAAAAATTATGTAAATCAGTATTGTTACATAATAATGTTTTCAAAATAAATTTTGTTACAAAAAAAAATATATATATAATAATAATATTATACGTCACACAAATATTATTATAAATTAGATAATATATAACACCAAATTTTATTAATTTATTGATATATTGTATTGCATATTCTAAAATATTTTACTATTAAAGAAAACCCGCACGGTCGTGCGGGTGATCATCTAGTAATTGATTATAACAAAGTTTTGTTACATATTTAAAACCATACCCACAAACGGCTGGCAAGTCTTCTGGTGTAGGAGGATCTGGGGCCGTATAACAACCGAGTGTATCCCTCCAGTTAGCAGCCGGTGAGCTATACAGATCGAAGTTGCTACTGTAAACCAACTTACTACTCGGATCTCTAGAGTAGAACCCTTTCCTCACTTCCGGGTCTTGCTCGTGAAACTCACGAACCCCTTTTTTCATCCTCTCCTGCACATCTAGCGAGATACCGTGATTGATCACCTGGAAGAAGCCCCATCTCTCAGCCGCGTCTCCGATCTTCTCCACCAACAAATCCCGCCGCGAGATCGAGTCCGCGCCTCCTTGGAGATCGATTGTTGGGATGGTGAACTGCGACGAAGAAGGTGGTTTTGGGGTTGTTATAGTAGCCGGAGGTGCACGGAATATGGCGGGAATCTCTGAGATTCCGGCGTCGACAAGGCCTTTCACGCCGATCTTGGTCTCGTCGAAAGCTTTTAGCTGAACTGAACGATCAAATGCAACAGTGGCCGATGACTCCATTGTTGTTTTCTCGTTTATGCAAAGATATTGATTGCCGAGATTAAACTAACAGTTCCTTCTTTAAAGTTAACACTTGTGAAATGTTCCAAGTCAACGATCAAGTTAGGTTTGAAAATGAACATTAAACGTGATTCACGTGAGAAACAAGGAAAAAAACATAAAAAAAAATCGGATAATTTCATAAATTTAAAAAATGGAGATGCGGGGTATCGATCCCCGTACCTCTCGCATGCTAAGCGAGCGCTCTACCATCTGAGCTACATCCCCGTTGTTGTTGGTACTGTTGTAAACTTATACTTTTATAGCGGTTTCACACCCGGCCTCTAGGTAACCGATACTCTAAACCGGACGGCATGAAATAACCGGTTCTTCCAAGATTTTTGTTAATTCATTTCAAACCTTTCCCGGTGACAGACTCGAGTCAAAACTTCAAAATAAGTAAATCCCCCCCCCAGTGACCTAATCCCGTCTGCTTCTCGGAGGAAATAACCGGCGAGAGAGCGATTGTACTTTAGCGGCGGCGACAGAGATGGCCGGATTAACGAGAACAGCCGGCGCTTTTGCGGTGACTCCGCACAAGATCTCCGTTTGCATTCTCCTGCAGTTATACGCGCCCTCTGCTCAGATGTCTCTCCCCTTCCCTTTCTCTTCCATTTCTCAGCACAACCGCCTCGGCCTCTACTTGCTCTCTCTCACCAAGGTTCCACTCTTTCGTTTTCTCTTCGAAATTAGCATTATCTCATACATTCTCTCATACTCGGAGCTTATGCTTGCTCGATCGACTTTATTTCATATTATCTTGTGTTAACGATTTCAAGGCTCATAATTGAACTGACGAGACTTATTGATTGCAGTCTTGTGATGATATATTTGAGCCGAAGCTGGAAAATCTCATCAACCAGTTGAGGGAGGTTGGGGAAGACATGGATGCGTGGCTCACTGACCATTTAACTAATAGATTTTCCTCTCTGACTTCACCTGATGACCTATTGAACTTCTTTAATGACATGCGAGGTTAGCTCTGCTCGTTTCCTCTAAGAATCTGTTTTCATCATGTGTGAGTCTTGTTAGTTATCAAATCTCTTTGTATGTAGGAATACTCGGGAGCCTTGATTCAGTAGCTGCGCAAGATGATCAGATTATTTTGGATCCGAATAGTAACTTGGGAATGTTCGTTCGTCGTTGCATTTTGGCGTTTAACCTTTTGTCGTTCGAGGTATTGTTGCTTTTTACGTTTTTATTGTTCTTGTTTGATTGTTGAGACTAAGTAATACTTCTTCTATTCGACTTATGATCCTAAAAGAAGTGTTTGGTATTTAGTTTGATGGTTTTGGGTCTATAACTCGGATTCAATAAATGTCAATTCTACTTTATTGTAAATTGTGCTTTATAATATGAGATCTAACGGCTGAACTCTGACAGATGGTTGAAATGTGTACAACTCCAGCTGTAATGTTCTGAATTAATATCAACCAAAACTCCTGATCTCTCTCCCTTTTCCTAGTCATTTTGGTCTACTGTCTTTATGCTACTGAAACACAAAGTAAATGTCTGAAACAAACGTCTATTCTATTTATATGTGAATCCTTTGCAGGGAGTTTGTCATCTGTTTACAAGCATTGAAGTCTACTGCAGAGAAGCCCATTCAAGCTCTGCTCAGTATGATGCATCTAATGATAACCTGGGGTCGTTAATACAACATGATCAGATGGATATGGAGAAATATATAATGGATAAAGCAACCGAAGAAATAGAGCTACAGAAAAATGCTAGTGGAAGGGTCCCTTTTCACCTTCATACGCCGGAAGCACTTTTCAAAGTGACAGAAGGTATATCCCTTTTGATTCACTCATTTGTGCTCAAATTAAACTTAAAGTTTCTCAGAGTCTCAGGTGCTTGAAAATATTGAGGAAATATAGTTTGGCTGTAATTTAAATGTCGTTTTCCGCGTATCCTTTTGTTAAAATGTTTTTGCTGATGGATAACCATCAATGATAGGATCAAAGTTTAACCTGTGTCATATTGTTCTTGGATGATTTGTGGAGTGTTTGTATGATACCTTATAGATTTTCATTTTTGTTTAAAATTGGGCTTCTGAAGATATATCCCTTCCTTAAAGTAGAAACAATATACTCTGAAAAATAAAATTTGGGGGATTTCATTCGTATGTAACGCGCAGAACAAATGAAACATGCATGTTTGCTAGTTACTAGGAAGGAGAAATCAAGCACCAACACGAAGAAAGCAGAGGCTACTCAACTTGCTTGTGCCTCCTCAAGTACAGTTAATGATACTCTGGTTGATGAGTCATTATTCCTTCGGACAAATTATCAGATACAAGGCTTTTTAATGGAGCAGGCTGATGCAATTGAAACGTAAAGTCTCTATTTCATTAGTATTTGATATATTTCTGTCAAAAGTATTGCTAATAGTTTTGACTTTCATCTCCTGATAATATGATGTCAGCCATGGAAGTTCATTGTCTTCAAGTTCGATTGAAAGTTTCCTTCAGAAGCTTCAAAATTTAGCCCCTGAGTTGCATCGTGTAATGTCTTGCTTTCTTAGCATTTTCCTTTGCAGTGGATTCAGAAGCTATTCATTATTTGATTCCTTTGATATTCTGGCATGTTATTGACGGCATTGCAATGATGCAGGTTCACTTTTTGCGTTACTTGAATAAACTTCACAGCGATGACTATTTTGCTGCTTTGGAAAATCTTCTCCGTTACTTTGATTACAGGTAATCTGTACTCTTAGCTTTTTTCCGCTACTTCATATCAGTATATGATAATAATAATAATAATAATATGATGGAGGCTTTTATCGCTTGCGTGTGACTCCTGTAAATATCCAGTTGTGTTTGCCTGTTATATATGTGGCACTAGGAACTGTTTTCCAGATATGAGCTGATCCATGTTCCATTGTCTAAAAGTGCAGGGACTGAGGGATTTGACCTTGTTCTTCCTTCAACTGGTTGCAGCATGTATGGAAGGTACGAGATTGCTTTGTTATGTTTGGGAATGATGCATTTCCGCTTTGGGCATCCTAATCTGGCTTTAGAGGTGAGCATTAATTTCTCCCAATAGCTTCCGTTGCTAAAGACTTGTTCTAACACATAAATCCTGCCTAGTAGACCAAGTCGTACATTAGGTAGTTCATAGTTTACTGGGCTGTTGGTGAGGCTAATAGTAAGTGATGCTCATTTGTTATGTATCTTGAATGTGATAACCTCACACCCTTACTTTGATAGATTACTTGAAATCTTAATGAGCTACTTAGATCATCTTCTGTGTATATACATATTTTACTTGAGAAATTTCAAAATGAACCCATGTAATCAGTGATGTGTTTGAGGTGAGGCAGGCTTTTGCAAGTTTTTACTTGACGTTTCTCTTTCTTATGGTGTCTTAGCCTTAGTATATTCGTCTAAACACTTGTGAGCTCGGTTTGCGTAAATAAAGAAGCAACACTAACCTTCACACGTCACTGTGAATTTAGTAACTGTTAGACTTGCTATCTTAACTTAATTTTTTTTTCGAATCTTAACTTCATATATTTATAAATGATATCACTAGACATGACATTGGGCCTTATCGTTGTTTCGTTTTCTCATAATATGGTTTCTCCTTAATCGCAGGTTTTGACTGAAGCTGTGCGTGTATCCCAACAGGTATATGTCGTTTTATTCATCTATTGTTAGCTCTGTTTATAGTTTATTATGTAGAAAGTGGTGCGTTTGATAAATTCCTGCAGGACGTGTATTTTTATTAAAGTTTCTATAAGCTGAATATTGAGCTATTTTAATCTATTCGTATATCACTAAGTTCTGTAAGCGATTTAGGACTCTTCACACCAGTTATGTTTAGATTTCCAAATTATTGCACTGACTCTTAATATACTCCCATATATACGTACTGATTTCTAGGTGGTCCAAAGGGGCAGTCTAGTCTTAGCAGATATAAAATTTGTTCTATTAGGTACATGCTGGATGGATCACATTGCTATTAATTGGGTCGAATATGAATTCACATGAACAGCATTAACAGCTTATATTGTTTGAAAAAAATGTTGTTCAAGCTTTAGTTCATTTGTGGTATTTAAGACGTTTATTGATACTGCAGCATAGCAATGATACTTGTCTAGCCTATACACTAGCAGCAATGAGCAACTTGTTATCAGAAATGGGCATTGCAAGTACCACTAGTGTTCTTGGATCCTCGTACTCACCCGTCACTAGCACTGCGTCTTTATTATCTGTACAACAAAGGGTGTACATTCTCCTGAAAGAGTCTTTGAGGAGAGCTGATACTCTAAAGTTAAGACGCTTAGTGGCTTCTAATCATCTTGCGATGGCTAAGTTTGAGTTGATGGTTAGTCCACGAACTTTAACATTCAAATTATCTATTTGTTTTTTTTGCTCTGCTTCTCTGATAATTGGCAACTTGCAAGAAAAAAATCCATATCTTAGTTTTTCTAATCTTTGGTATACGCTAAATCAGAAAAGTTATTTTGTTGTTGTACAGCATGTGCAGAGGCCTCTGCTTTCGTTTGGTCCCAAAGCTTCTGTGCGTCATAAAACTTGTCCAGTTAGTGTCTGCAAGGTACTGAATATGCCAACTAATTATTATGCTAAGAGTGAAATATCCATATCATCTTTTGAGGTCTAACCAGTCCTTAATTAATCTATGACAGGAGATAAGACTAGGTGCACACCTACTTAGTGACTTTTCTGCTGAAAGCTCTACAATGACAATTGATGGTTCATTAAGCTCCGTTTGGCTCAAAGACTTGCAAAAACCATGGGGTCAACCTGTGTTTTCTCAGGAATCCGGTTCTAGAAAGAGTTCGACTTTCTTCCAGTTCTGTGATCACTTGGTCTCGATTCCTGGATCTGTATCACAAATAATAGGCGCTTCTTATTTACTACGGGCAACTTCATGGGAGTTATATGGCAGGTAAAATTGATCACCGCTCAAACCCTTGATGTTGACGAACTCATAACTCACGCATTCCATTTACCGACATTACCTTTCTAACAAGTAAACTTAGGAACTTTATCTGTTAATTTACTGTAATTTATTAATCCCTTGTTTTTGTTAGCGCTCCTATGGCTCGGATGAATACCTTGGTGTATGCAACTTTATTTGGTGATTCTTCGAGGTAATTTCCCTTAAAATATCACTTGCTTGTTATACTCTCAGCTCCTTTCCCTCTTCCCTTTCATCTCTTTATCTTTTCTAGAACGATCTCTTACATTCGTTTTGCGTGATTTTTATATATTTCTTGCATCTATAGTTCATCTGACGCAGAGCTAGCATACTTGAAGCTCATTCAACATTTGGCACTATATAAGGGATACAAAGGTTAGATTCTGTGCGCAAGGTCATGAACACCTGTTTTACGTACCTGCCATTCAATTTTGAACGAACCTATACAAAAGTACCTTGATGCTCATTCAATAAGTTATACCTGAATATTATGTTTTTGTAAAAGAAATGACATGTCAGTGTACAAAGATCTTAACTTTTTGTTCATTTTCCTGATTAAGTTTATTAAGATCTTACTCCATTTTTCCCCCTACATTGGCCTTTTTCTGAAACAAATGCTGTTGCAGATGCCTTTGCTGCTCTTAAGATTGCGGAGGAAAAGTTCTTAACCGTATCAAAATCAAAAATATTGTTGCTCAAGTTGCAGCTACTACATGAACATGCCTTGCATCGGTAAGGTTCCCAGTCCTATACATGCCACTTCTCTTGTTAAATTATGTCTCCTAATCCAGATAAGCTTCATGGATACAAGAAAGAAAGGGGGTGTCTAACCAACTTAGTAATTCCGTCCCGGAGTTTCACTATTATACATCACTCATGAAGTCTAAAGAATATGCTTCTGTTTGATAATTTGCTTAAACAACCTCAGAAAACCTGCGAAGTTGATTCATTTGCCTGCCGTCTGTGATCACTTAGTGTATTGTCTGAAGTTTATGTAGGTAGATTCAAATTCTTTGAAAATGTGTAAAACATTCGTTGGGAAAATAGAATGTGAACAGAAAGCTCTCTTTGTACTGAATTTGTTCTCTTAAATCAGCCATTCTAACTTTGTTAAATCCATTAGTGGGAATCTAAAACTAGCTCAACGAATGTGCAACGAGCTAGGAGGCTTGGCATCAACCACCATGGGTGTAGACATGGAGCTGAAAGTAGAAGCAAGCCTTCGTGAAGCTAGGACGTTGCTTGCAGCAAAACAGTATAGCCAGGTTTGTTCAAAATCCTTGCTGACCATCTGTTTTGTTTTCAAGGAGCTATGCTTTGTTAGTGTATCGTCATTTTACTTTGTTACTATGTTCTCTACAGGCAGCAAATGTGGCACACTCCCTCTTCTGTACGTGCCACAAATTCAATTTGCAAATCGAAAAGGCCTCTGTTCTTCTTCTGCTTGCAGAGATCCATAAGGTATTTCATGGCACAAGAACTTGGTAGCTTGAAAGCGCACTGATTGGAATCTTATATTTCATTGAATATTTGTCACCGTACGACCTTGCAGTAGTAACATTTTTTCTAGGTTTTGTTTTCCTCCCATGCATGCATTTCTTCTGAATGTTCTGTGCCTCTGCTGCTAAGTCATTGGACTACATATCGTTTTTTTCAGTTCTGTATAAGTTTTCTGACCCGCCTTTACCTTTCGATTCCCCTTTTTCTGGTTCTCAGAAGTCAGGAAATGCAGTCCTGGGTCTTCCGTATGCGCTGGCAAGCATCTCTTTTTGCCAGTCATTCAATTTGGATCTTCTCAAAGCATCAGCTACTCTCACGCTGGCCGAGCTTTGGCTTGGTCTTGGATCAAATCATGCCAAACGGGCGTTAGACCTTTTGCATGGGGCTTTCCCTATGATTCTCGGCCATGGAGGTCTGGAATTACGCGCTCGAGCATACATCTTTGAAGCAAACTGCTATCTGTCTGACCCAAGCTTTTCAGGTAGCTTTTGTTGTCTTGTACTTGCTTTGGCTATATATAGTTCATGCTCTTGGTTGCATGATCATAATTTTTGTATGAATTGGCTGTGAATATATTCCGCCAGTTTCCACAGATTCTGACACTGTCCTGGATTCTCTGAGGCAAGCTTCAGATGAGCTCCAAGCTTTGGAGGTAACTTATGCCAATAAGAATGCTATGTAGCTTTAGTTTCAGAAACAAGCCTGAACTCTGTTCTATCGCCATATTGCATAAAAGATGCTATGCTGCTATTGGTTAAACTAGATCCAGCTTCGGTTTAGCTCATCGATGCATAATTTGTTTCGGATTCTAGTATATCGTGAATTACCGTCTGTTCACTTGCTAATCATTGCGTTTGTTGTGGCAGTACCATGAATTGGCAGCTGAAGCTTTTTATTTAATGGCGATGGTATACGACAAGCTGGGACGGCTTGAGGAGAGGGAAGAAGCTGCGACTTTGTTTAAGAAGCATATAACAGCTCTCGAGAACCCTCAAGACGAGGAGCCAAACATGGCATGAGAGTTGGTGACCTTATTTAATAAGCTTATAGTGGAAAGCTTGTAACTTAACTTATGTTGTAACATGTTACTTAAGACTCGTTCTAGTGATTTGTAGCTTTACTTCGTTACATACACAACTCTGAAAATGTAGGAAACTCTAGAAGCCAACAAGGTGATTTGAGAAATTTTCTTATGTAATACGTAACATGATCTTTGTTTCTTTACGTAGTTGATCAAATCGCTGAATCTGCCTCGTCACCAATACTCATCCATGTGGTTCGGATAACGTTCCATCATCGTGTGAAAATGGTAGATACGTCTTACACGTCAGAACTTGGTGACCACAGATAGACAAGGTCCAAGGAGAAAGAACGAACCAATCAGCTTAAGGTCAAGCAAATTAGAGAGAGATCCATCACGTAAAGCTTCGTTTCTAATGAAAATCTGATCGTACACGTGTGTTCTTCCACGTCCAACAATAGTCAACATCTGTGAGTTTTAAGACCAGAGATAACGTCTGAATAAACTGATATTAAAACAAAACAAAATCCCTTTATAAAGTTTATATGTGTCCCGTGTCCGTAGCTCAACGAACCACTCACACAGTTCCGTAAGCAGAGTCTAAGGTGTAAAACATCCATGGGGCACGAAAACGCAGCCGTTTCAGAGAACCAGCATCACGACGGCGACGCAGCTGCTACCTCTGCGTCCCCGGGGTTCAAGCTCGTCGGATTCTCCAAGTTCGTGAGGAAGAATCCAAAGTCCGACAAGTTCAAAGTCAAGCGCTTCCACCACATCGAGTTCTGGTGCGGCGACGCCACCAACGTCGCGCGCCGCTTCTCGTGGGGCCTCGGCATGAGATTCTCCTCCAAATCCGATCTCTCCACCGGAAACATGGTTCACGCCTCCTACCTCCTCACCTCCGGCGACCTGCGCTTCCTCTTCACCGCTCCCTTCTCTCCGTCTATCTCCGCCGGCGAGATTCCACCGAACACCACAGCCTCCATCCCATCTTTCGACCACGTCACCTACCACTCCTTCTTCTCTTCACACGGACTAGGCGTAAGAGCTGTCGCTATTGAAGTAGAAGACGCAGAGTCAGCCTTCTCCGTTAGCATCTCAAACGGCGCCGTTCCTTCCTCGCCTCCTATCGCCCTAAACGACGCCGTTACGATCGCTGAGGTTAAACTATACGGTGACGTCGTGCTCCGTTACGTTAGTTATAAAGCCGTTACATCCGTTTTCCTTCCGAGATTTGAAACTGTGGAAGATACGTCGTCGTTTCCACTAGACTACGGTATACGCCGCCTCGACCACGCGGTTGGGAACGTCCCCGAGCTCGGTCCAGCGCTAACGTACCTCTCACGGTTTACCGGCTTCCACCAGTTCGCGGAGTTCACAGCGGACGACGTGGGAACAGCCGAGAGCGGTTTGAACTCGGCGGTTCTAGCCAACAACGACGAGACGGTTCTACTGCCGGTCAACGAGCCGGTTCACGGGACGAAGAGGAAGAGTCAGATACAGACGTATCTGGAGCACAACGAAGGCGCGGGGGTGCAGCATCTGGCGCTGATGAGCGAAGATATATTCAAGACTCTGAGGGAGATGAGGAAGAGGAGCGGCGTTGGAGGGTTCGACTTCATGCCTTCTCCTCCGCCTACTTATTACAAGAATCTCAAAAACCGGGTGGGAGATGTGCTTAGTGATGAAGAGATTAAGGAGTGTGAGGAGTTGGGGATTCTTGTGGATAGAGATGATCAAGGGACGTTGCTTCAGATCTTCACAAAACCACTTGGTGACAGGTACTAAACAAAACTTTAATGTGTTTTGTTTTACGGTTGGGTTCTAGAGGTTTAGGATCTGTAGTGTATTTAGAACGTCCTCGGTTTTCGGTTACAAAGTTGAGAATCGGCTTATATTCAAAGTAATATGGATTCCATTCGGTTCCAGTTTGGTTTTTCGGTTAAATTTGGGTTAAAAGTAAAAATCCAGGATTTTTCAAATTAAATATCAGATTTGTTTTGGGTTTTCAGATATAAAAAAATCAGATAGTTTAGATAATTTTAAATATTTTAGATAAAAAGTATTATAGTAATTCAATTTTTGGATATTCAACTTATAAATAATATTATTAAATTATTTTAAAATTTTAAAATTAAATATAGTTAATATTCATAAATATATAAACTATACGGGTACCTAGGTTCAGTCCGGTTTTTTGGTTCTAGAGATATAAGATCCACTGGTATAATTGATAGGATCCAAATCCAAACCGAACCTCATTTTTTGGTTTGGTTCGGTTTTTCGGTTTCGAATAAATGTGCCCATGCCTAATCATGTTCATTTGGTTAAAAGAGTCTCTTGTCTTTGTGATAGGCCGACGATATTTATAGAGATAATACAGAGGATAGGATGCATGAAGAAAGATGAGGAAGGGAGAGTTTACCAGAGTGGAGGATGTGGTGGCTTTGGCAAAGGCAACTTCTCTGAGCTCTTCAAGTCTATTGAAGAGTATGAGAAGACTCTTGAAGCCAAACAGCTTGTGGGGTGAAAGAAGAAGGAACCAACTCTAAAAAGGATTGTAATTCATATATGTAAAAACTTTGTATGTTGTTACAAATACCATCTCATCAATACAGATACCATCTCAGGGTTCAATACAAATGTCTTCGGATCAGGAATCAGTATTTTGAGATGTTAATCCTTGGGGCCGACGCTGAACTTAGCTATAAAGAAACCGATGGTGTCGAGCTCAGATGACGGGTCGAACTTCTGAACCATTTCTTCTTCACCTGGTTTTAACCACTCCCTGTATTACATATCATACATGTTTTCTTAAGTTCTGCTCTGCTGAATATTAATTAGATCAATAGATGGAAACTTACTCGACATATCCGTCAGGAAATTCACATCGACCAACTAGACCAGGGCCTCCAATCCTAGGATGCTGCAACAAGACAGCAACACACATGAAAATACATTAGGACAAAGAACAAGATCATAGTGCAACATATGCCAAGATCTCAAACAGTTTCTTAGATGTTCAAGAGCGCATTTTAGATCCAATCCAAACCTGTGTTGCTAGGGAAAGGAATTTGTATTTATCTAGAGCATATCGAACCACCGCCTCGTTCTCACTAGGGTTAATGGTGCATCTAGCAATGGAAAACAATCATCCAAAGGTAAGAGTATAGTAAACTCTCAGTTACTCAACTGCTACTGCCTTATTTGCATAGCTTGGATAAAACAGACTCAGATTATATTTGCATACTTACGTTGAGTATACGAGAACTCCACCAACGCGAACCAATTGAACAGCCTGGTCAAACATTTTCCGCTGGTACCTTCCATGGTTTCTCAACGATATTACAGTCTCCTACAAGAAATAGCAGTTGGCAAATTCATTCCACAAGTCAGCACACTCTTAACAATCTTCAAAAAGGAAGAAGGAAGAAACACAGATTCTACTCCGAATTACTACAAACACTTCTAAGTATTTATACTACTTTAAGGAGCTACTAGGAACTAATATTTCTGCCGCATACAAGTGATTAAGCTAAGACTATCCATATGTTGTTGACACAAATCCTAGGATATGTACACGTTGTTAATGCTTAATTAAGCATAAACATGAAAAGTAGAAGTTAACACAGACAGCTCAAGTTTTGAAATTTATCTTACCAGTCCAGCGAAAAGACGAGGTCTCAAGCCAAGAGCAGAACAAGGAGCATCTAAAAGTACCCTATCAAAACTATTAGGCGGGAAACCTTTTGATTTGCCAGCCCTCCCACCTTGGCTTTGAGTTCTTCCGCGACCATTTTTCAGCCTTCCCTTATTCTTCCTGATTTCAGATTGGCTAACGTTATCCCCTCCATTATTAGGCTGTTCTGTGCTCGCTAAAAAATGGATGATAACGCAAAAATTAAGATTCAGCTTATTCATTAAAATTTAAAACTACTGGAATAAATATATATGGCGCTTTGCACTTATACACACATGCATATGCACAAGAAAATGGACTACAGATGCTGAAGTGATGTTCTGTATCCGTATGATGGTGAAGTGATAACTACGGTCCTTCTCCGAAAAGGGGACAGGACAATGCAAACATGGCAAGTTTCACCTAGCAAACACAGAGGCTAACATTTGGAAGAAAACAACTAAACCAAGCAAACAGTATGAGAGGGAGAGAAAGTAGCTTAATTACCATTTTCCTCGCACGATTTTTCAGCCTCAGATCTTCCAGGAGCATCAGATGCGATTCCCTCGTTTGATGGTACTTCAGAATGGCTGGTTAAAGAAACACTACTGTCACCGTTAACTGATGTTGTTGAGTCACTGAGTGTGCTCGGAAGACAAACAGATTTTAGCGCATCCAGTTTACATGTAGTTATGCAAGTTAAGCCCATCTCAGCAGACAATCTCTGGACATCTAGCACCTATTTAATAAAAAAAAACAGTAGACGGATTAATAAATAGCAGGTAGTTTTGCAATCCCCTTTTGTTTTGTGTTTCTTAGCACTCAATGTAAAAAGTCAGCGAGTAAAAAACACCAATTGAAATCATGACTGTTTCAATAAATTATGTGACGAAATTCAAAAGATTATGTAATAAAAAAGAAACTGTACTTTGTTATGAGATCTATCTGCTGCCACTATCTCTCCTTCATCATTCATAAGTATAGCTACTGCAGTAGTCTTCCCTCCCGGTGCTGCACACATATCTAATACTCTCTCCCCTCTCTGAGGATCTGGGCGACCAAGACAAAAGTTAAGCATAACTGAAGGTATAAGCATGGTGTAGACGAAAAATTAATTCGCTTACCAAGAGCATGAGCAGCAACAATACTTGGCAGGTTTTGAAGAAATATTTCTCCCTCGAGGACATCTAAGGAGCCAAAACGACAATGTGAGAACAATACCCCATGATGAAAAAAGATACTGAGAGTCCTAAACTGTTGTAAGCTGTAGTAGCTAGCAAACGTAGGACAAAAGATGAAGCTTACTATGAAAAGAAGGCAATCTGAAAACTCTGTTGTTCAAATCCACGGCAACTCCATGAGAAACACGAAACATGCCAGCTCTTGACAACATAGCTGTTCCCATGCCGATATATAGTCCACTGCGTTCACAATAGAAAGGATCTACAATAACACTAGGGCACATGTCACAACTGCTTAAGTTCAAAATATCTTCCGTGACCCAAAAGCTTATATATTGTTTGACTTATTTGGCTGCCCCAAATTGTAACTTTTGATCAATAAACATCCTAACAGGTAGAAATGTTTCCCTTCATAACAATAACCAAAGACCTATTCTACGGTTTCAGTTACAGTGAAACCAAAAGTCTTGGCAAACCATATGATATGTGACCAAAGCAAAAAAAAAGGAAGAATTATGATTCTTGCCTGACGGTAGACCCTGGAGGGTGGTCCCACGAGTCATATTAACACTCCAGTCACCATCATCACCAGGTTGCTCCATAGCAACACAGACGGCAACTGCATCTCCTTTCTCAACATGGGCAGTGCAAGCCAGTACACCTGGGACATAGACCTACAACCAAAAAACCATAAGTATCATTTTAAACCAGTACCTAGCCATTAAAGGTTTTACTGAGAGAAACTTGAGTTTACCTGGGCTCCTCTGAGAACTGCTTCAGCACACTTCCTGCTCACAAGTACCTCCTTGGGAGGGTTTTCAAGCTCAGAGCCATATTCAATTCTATGTGGGCCTGAACCGTTGACCAAAACTACATATTCCAAACCAGGAATCTGACACTTGGAGATGGGACTACTACTCCCATCGGGTTGCTGCACAAGCTTCAAGCCATCCTCGGAGTCGTCGTTTAAGATCTTCGTAAGCTTCTCGATAACCGCGTCACTTGTGGCTTTAACTGTGTTCACCCGAATGCAGGAGTAGGAAGATGGACGCCTAACATGGAATGGAACCAACAAATAATGTTAAAACAGAAACAAAATGTAGCAACACACTAAAGTAGTGCAGAAGAACTAAGAAGAAAGTGAGACATTGTGTTAAATTAGTTACTATGGCATAAAGAAGACATAATGTGAGAGAAAAGAGCTCACAAGTAATTAATCTGAGAACCAAAAACACATTTGAAACACCCCAAAACATCCGTATTGTCAGCAAACATGTACATATAATAAGCTCACAGGAATGGTTAAATGCACACAAGAACGTGAAGGAAAGCAAATCAATTTTGGATTTAGGAGAAATCTAGGGAGTGAGTAAGCTATAGGGGAGATACAGAAGTGATGCATCAAAAGAGGAATGATAAGAACGGTAATTACGTTAGAGCCTTTGAAATTCGAGCAAAGTGGTCAGGTCCGTAAGCTTTGTTGAAGTAGTCTTCAACTTCAGGATCCCATCGCAACACTGGATCATAACTGTAACGCGACGAAGGATTCATGATTCATCTCCATCAGGCTGAGAGCGAGCAAATGTGTGTTTTGTCTGAGAAGAAGCAGGGGGAGAAGATGGTCGTGACTCGTGAGGAAGGAGGGTTTTAGCATGGACCGGGCTTTAATAATTAATGGGCTTGAATTACTGGATTAAGCCCACTACGCGTTACTCAGTTAATCTATCTATATGTTAAAATAGCCCAACTCAACCTTTTAACATGCTCAAGGTTGTGCATCTGTAAGAGAATAGAAGATAAGAGAACAGAGGATATGTTGTGTTTGCTCAGTTAAGACTTTATTCAATAACACCCAAACTCAACTTAGTGTGTTGTGTTATTACAAATCGTTTGCTTCCAATCAAAACCTGCTTGGTTGGTGTCTAGATTACATACCAAAACCTCAACCAAGCCTAAGAACCTAAACCTTAAATCTGAAAATGGACTCTTGTTAATAGTTAATAGTAGTTACTTTTTTCAAATGATGATCTCTTCTCCGCACAAACAAAACTAATCAGAATTCTATATTAAGTGTTAAAAGATTAGATATAGCTAAGCCAGGTTTTAGGTTGTTGAAACAGCCGCGGCCAATTTGGACAGCTCAAATTTGGCTTCTTGTCTCTCAATCTTCTCCTCATTATATATATCTCCCTCCTGCGTCTTAACGTTAAACACCACTACAGAGGCAGAGGAGCACCAAACAAAATGTCCGACTCCATTTTGGAAAAGGCCACCTCTGCTCTCAGTGAAGCCGCCAAAACCGATGTCTTCAAGGATGCAGTGGACAATGTTGTCTCAAGAGGCATTGAAGGAGGCAAATCCCTGCTGCACAATTTGGAGGAGAAGAAAGGTGAAGTCTCCTCCAAGATCGTTGGAGCTGTTTCACAGTTTACCGGTGGTGGCGCCGACTCCTCAGCCACAACCGCAGACCGTGACTTACCAGTTTCAACAGACAATCAGGTTGGAATATAAAAAAACACACATAGATTAAAACAGAATTAGATAGGTGAGATAGAATCTTATGCTTGTTTCCATTACAATTGCACAGCCACTCCTAGCGTCCAGAGAGACGGCAACGCCATGGTGGAAGAGCTGCTGTGAAATTCTAGATCTTCTCAAGGCATCATCATCCTCATCATCTAACTAGATGAAGATCATCACCTAACAGAGACAGATCACACCCAGTTTTTTCAAATTGTGTTTTATATCATTTCTTATATAATTCCTCTGCTTAACCCTCTGGTTATTTTTTCAATCTCTTTGATTGTTGCCGAGAGAACAATTGTAACGAAAGATGTAAACAAAACACACAATATAAAGTAAAACTACTAAGTTGTGAAACCAATCACATAACAAGAAAAGGTATTATCGTGAAGCACTCCAAAAACAAAAGAAATCAAACTTCCACAAAACTCTACCTCGAGAATCAAGCCTTCTTCGAGCGGTAAACATACAAGACGACAGCTGCTCCCGCCACAGCAACAACCGCAACAGCAGCCATAGCCCCACCAGAAACACCACTCACAGCCCCAGGCGACCACGACCTAACAGCCTCTACGCCATTAACCGGCTCAACCATGTTCTTCAACCCGCTAATCATCTTCTCAGACTCATCCATCTGTCTCTCCAGCTCCACAATCTCAGACTCCAAACCCGCCACTCTCTTCTCAGACTCTCTCAGCGTATCCTCCACGACCTTCTTCTCCGTCCTCCACTTCTCCACCTCTGCTCTCCCTTCAGCCACATTAGATTCCAAACTCTTCACCTTCTCCTTCAACTCATCAACCTCCTTCTCCTTGTTATCAATCCTATCCCTCATCTCCTCCCCCGCTCTCACCTTCTTGTTCCTCTCCTCCAACTCCTTCGCCTCCAAAGCATTAAGCTTTGCCTCCAACTCCTTCATCCTCCTCTCGTTCTCCTCTTTAGCCATCCTCAACTCATCAACCTCCTTCTCCAGCTCCTCGATCCCATCCCCCTTATGAGAAATCGCATCCCTGAGCTTCTCCGCCTCCTTCTCAGCCTCTTCCTTTTCAGCCTTAGCCGTAACGAGTTCTTGCAGAAGCCTCGCCTTTTCGGCCTCGAGCTCGGAGGATCTCTCAGCTATAGCCTCGAGAACCTTCTTCTCCTCCTCCGATTTGTCGATCTCCCTCTCCATCTCCCCCATCTTGCGCCTCGCCTTGGCTTCGGATCCTCTCATCTCCTCGATCTCCGCCGTCAGGCTCTCGATTCTCTTGCTGATTTCGTCGTTATTTTGATCGGAATCGAAGAAACTGTCATCCTCGCCGTTCAAGCTCCTCTCTTCCGCCATCTATAAACCCTAGAGGTGCTCGATGAAAGAATTATATAGTGGGAAAAGGGGAAAGGAAAGTTTCGATCTTTCCTTTCTATGATCTGCTGCCAGTGAAAGTGGAGAGAAAAAAAGGGATAAGAAACTTTCTGCGATTCGATGCAATTAGGGTTTCCCGCAAACCAACGATAACCGAACAAGTCTGATCTGTTTACCAATGGACGGCTGAAAAACGACGACGAATCGAACAAAGGTAATGAAAAAAAGTTTCCGACCACGTGCGCACCACTTTTGTTTTCTTTTCTTCTCCTTTTTTTGAGGGGAGTGTAATATATGTAGGTTGCCAAAATTTTCAGTAATCTCTGTGATTATTTCAAAGTGTGATTGTTTCAGTGTAAGGAATTTTTTTTGGGAAAATTGCCAAAAGAGAACAAGAAAACAGCATAGTTGTCCCTATGGTATAAATCTTTTTTTGTCCATTTTTTCTCCGTTTTACCCTTTCCATATGTTAAAATTAATGAAATAAATAGTTATATGAATCAGAAAAATTATTAAAAATATAAACAATTAATAAAACACCCATTTACACAAACACATATTTTTTTTGGGTTAAAAAACATAATAAATAATATTTTTAAATTACGTTCTACTAAAAGTAGAATTCTGTTTCTACACAAAACGGGTAAGTAGAAAATGAATTCTAGAATGAACACATCCATCTACTTGTTTTAGAACGTACAAACTACTTTTTACTATAATTCTAAATATGGGGAATACGTATTCTACTATTTGTAATGATCGCTACTTTTATTCAGAAAACTGTTTCTACTTTTATTGAGTATTCTAAGTTATCAGGAATGCAAAATCTAAAACATATACGAACGTCCACATAGTGTAGAAATTACATTCTGGAATTTTGTTATGTTCTACACAGTGTAGAAGGTGCCTTCTACGGATAAAAAAACTGAATTTTCGAAAATTAAGGAAGTTGCAGTTTTTAAAATATTCTCAAAATATTCTAACTTCCTAAAACGTGTTTTCATTGATTTGGTTCGTGAAAAATTAAAAAAAAAATCGATTTTGAATGTTCTTCTTCACCAATCTATGATTTTCCAATGATTTCTCTATAGTTTGTCTTGTGATTTTTACAAACTCTTGTTCTATGATGCATATCTATACAACATGTGGTGTTTGGGAGTTTGGAGCAACCACGGGATGGGTTTTTACGGCTGATGAGAGAGGGGCTAGGCTACTGTTATTGGAATCAACTTCTACCTTAGAGGATTTTAAAAGAATGGTTTTGGAAGATTTTGATATGGAAGAAGATAGCTTACCCGATTTGGAGTTGAGTTATCTACCTAATGAGTTGATCAATACATCAACTTGTCCGCCTGTGATCATTGCAAATGATCGACAGCTTCAGAATTTTGTTTGTTTTGTTCAAAAGTGTGTTTCTACTCGATTGTGTGTAACATCTAAAGCCAAAGTTGAGAATCTGAATGAACCAGACTTTGATCTTAACAAGTCGCCAGCTGATTCAACTACTGCTCAAGAGGAGGGAAACTCGGTTGATAGGGGGAATGAACCAGCTCCTGTGTTTGTTGAGAGGCAGTGCGAGGAAAAGAAAGAAAAGATTAGAAGAGTCGAAGTTGATGAGGATGCCTATCATGCCGATACCATGATCTCGGCCAAAGAGGACGTACATAAGATGTCAAAGTTTTCTGTGCTCAATGTTGTTAAGAAGGGACAATTGTTTGAGAACAAAACTTTGCTGAAGGCGACTTTTGAGATATGTGCAATGAAGCATAACTTTCACTATGAGGTTATCAAAACGGATAGACAACTTTGGTACGTTAGATGTGAGGATAATGCATGCAATTGGTGTGTTCGAGCAGAGTGTTTGCAGGATTCTGAATATTTCATTATCAAAAAGTATGTCGGTGAACATACATGTGCACCTTCAAACAAAACCAAACCGGGTAGGACTGCTTCGGCCAAAACTATAGGCAGTCTGATTATGCATAGGTATGAAGGGGTTAAGGAAGGGCCGAAATGCAATGATATAATACAGATTATGCTTATGGATCATGGCTGTGAGATCACGAAATCTTTAGCATGGGATGCTCGTGAATATGCGGTTAATGCTGTTAGAGGTATACCAGAGAGAAGTTATGGAAAAATACCGAAATACTTGCACATGCTCAGAGAGGCTAATCCGGGAACACATTCATCGTATGAGATTGACAGCAAAGGGAGATTTCGGTACCTGTTTATTGCATTTGGGCAATCGCTACGAGGATTTAACAGAGTCATAAGGAGGGTTATTGTGGTTGATGGCACTTTTCTGAAGAACAAATACAAAGGAGTTCTATTGGTTGCAACTGCTGTAGACGGAAATTCTAATTTGTATCCTCTTGCATTCGGAGTAGTCGACTCAGAGAATGAAAATTCTTGGGAATGGTTTATGAGACAACTAAATAGTGTCATTGCTGATGATCATCATTTGGCTTTCATTTCGGATAGACATGCGGCCATTGCTAAGGCGCTTGAGACTGTGTATCCAACAGCTAAACATGGTATTTGCATTCATCATTTGTTGAATAATGTGGTAACATATTACCATGGGAAAGGACTTGTTGGGTTGGTTGCAAAGGCGTCCAAGGTTTATAGAGTTGCTGAGTTTGAAAAGATATTTGCTAATGTGTGTAATATCAGTCCGGCAATTGGAAAATACCTAAGGGATGCTGAAGTCCAAAAGTGGGCAAGATGTCAATTCTCTGGATATAGATATGACATAAGGACAACAAACCCTGCCGAATCCATCAACTCTGCTTTGCGTTCGCCGAGAGAGTATCCAATCATTCCCTTGTTGGACAGTATCAGAGAAATGCTGACTCGGTGGTTTTATAACCGTAAGAAAAAGATTTCAAAGCATAATCATCCTCTTACCGAAGATGTGGAGAAAAAGATTGAAAGGAGAACCGAGAAAGGCAAAAGATTTGCAGTTTACCCTGTCAGCGATGGTCGCTTGCTTGTTAGAGGTGATAAAATCGACTGCTTAGTTGATTTGGATAGACGTACTTGCTCATGTGGGAAGTACAACCTGATGAAGATACCTTGTCGGCACGCAATTAAAGCTGGGTTTCATGTTGGCAGACAGCCACACACATTAACTGATTTATTTTACACTACAGAAGCTTGGCGAGAAGCTTATCATGAAAGCATCAATCCTATTGCTGTTCCTGAGGATGCTTGGTCCATGCCAGAAGATGTTGTCGTGGACAATGTGCTACCACCAGAGTCAAGAAAATCAGTTGGAAGGAATAGAAAACGGAGATATGAAACTGTTGAAGATAAACTTCGGTCATCGCAAACATCACAAAAGAGGCAGCTTCGCAAGTGTAGTAGATGTGGTATTAGTGGGCACAACAGAGCAACTTGTAAAATACCAATATAGTCAGTCACATATGGTAAGGGTCAGCTTATATAGCCAGTTCGTTTATATGTTTTTCAATCTCGATTTAATTGTGTTTCAGGTATTTATTTTTCTGTTACAGGTTGGTCTGTTCAAGTATGCAAGTTGTGGTGTTTGAAAGTGCAGTATTGCCTTGTCTCGTATGGTTTTTTCTTCTAAAAATAATCAACTTTGTTTAACTTTGGATACTTTGGATAATTCTTGTATGGTTATTTTATCAGTTTCATTGTTATACATTGGTATTATTTTCACTTCACTTCTCTATCTCTCTGTTTGTTTAGTTATGTTCAGCTATGCTTTTGAGTTCGAGTTTAAGTTTGTTTGACAATAGCTGATGTCTGATTTTTCAACAAAAAAGGTGGATTGTAAGAACAGATCACTGAGCACAAAATATAAGAACCATTTGACTGGTAAAGTCGACACAAATATTGTTGCAACAAAACACTTATTGAAGCCAATACTAAGAACCAAATGACTGGTAAAAATGAAAAAAACACACTAACAAGAAGATACTTAGAACCAGTAGACTGATTTCACTCATTCTTGGCTTCTTAATCTTCCAAAAAGCCATAGAATGCTTCCTAAGCAACCTAATTCGAGTGAATTTTTCTGCTTCCTAACTTCTTCTTCTATTCTCTGTGTGATACTACTTTTCAGATCTTCAATCTCTTCTACAATTCTCCCTTGCTCAGCCTCTACCCTTCGAATCTCATCAAGCAAGGCGTCATCAACCCACTTAAATAAATGATTTTCCTTCTTTCGCTACATAGAAACGAAAATCAAATTAGGAGAAGTAAAATGGAATGAAAAAACATGATGTTTATCCTACACAATCGAAAATCGAATCAGACAAAAAAGGAACATAACAAATCGGTAATTGAATCGAAAAACAAATCAAGACTATGAACCTGTGCCCCTATTTCACATCTATAGAACCGTCGGTAAGGATTGTCATCAGTTCTCGAGTAGAATATCACAACCCCTTTCCCGCACCAGCACCTAGATGGCACCCCGTATGAATGTCGCCTTGAAGTATTCATGTGTGTGAGAAACTGCTTCAGAGAGAAAAAGGAGATTGACGAAAAAGAAGAACAGAAAAAAATGGGAAAAGTCGGGTTTGGTTGCTGAGTTGGTGTTATATATGTCGGGTTTTAGGTTTATTGTGGATCTAGTTCTGGTCGGGTTTGATTGTTGAGTTGGATCAAAAGTCTGGTTTGCAAGAAGCCAAGTTAAGTGTATTACATTTGATTCGATTTATTTACTCCTACGGGATGATCTAGTAAAACAATTATTCTAAATGTTCTTGTGGTCTTGTTCCGGGTTTTTGTTTCGTTTAGGGTATGTTTAGGGTTTAGGTTAGGTTTGACTGTGGTCTTGTTATGGGTTTTTGTTTCGTTTAGGGTATGTTTAGGGTTTAGGTTAGGTTTGACTGTGGTCTTGTTATGGGTTTTTGTTTCGTTTAGGGTATGTTTAGGGTTTAGGTTAGGTTTGACTGTGGTCTTGTTCCGGGTTTTGTGTTTCGGTTAGGGCATGTTTAGGGTTTAGCTTAAGGTTCTAATTTAAAACAGTGTTAAATTCTAGCATTCTTCAGCTAAAAACTCTTAATAACAAAACCACAAGATGTACATTTGATTACAAGAGTCAATCCTAAAAATCATAATTAAACACTAGAAGTTATACAATAAACTAAGCAGTCTTGTTCCTAAAAATGATAATAAAATCTAGAAGTTATACATCAGATTAAGCAATCTTGTTCATTACATTAGAACTTGAAACCAAGCAGTCTCACAAAATCTCTTCTACAGTCGAAGAGAGACACTCCGGGGATTGATACTTTGACATCCTATCAATCAATTCCGGATCATTAGCTGCTTCCCAAAGATCCCATAGAATCCTGTGGCGAGCTTCGATAATGTTACCATCATGCAACAACGACAACTCCAATCCAAGCGCATGACACTCAATGAACTTCACTGCATAGACGCCACAGTCGCATGCACTTTTATTCAGATTCCCAACGGGGACATAGGAAACAGTATATGCACCGACTGCGAAATCCTTCTGGTGTCTCATAGGCTGAACTGCCTTGACAATACGCGGAATAAGGTTTGCGAACCCATCCACCTCCTTGTACCTTTTCTTACCCGAGCAGTCGAACACTTCAATGCTCCTCGTCACGAAACTGATGCACAAGGCGATCCAATGATTCCCACTGACATGAACAGGGACATACAGGCGATCCACATCTATATTCCATATCTCATGTGTCCTGCCATGTGGTGGAAGGACTCCTTTACCGAACTGCAGTAGCAAATTATGAAGCATGTAGCTCTTTCTACCCTGAGCTTCTAAATGACCATACTCTTTTTTAATCATATTGCTGAAGACGACAGTCATGAAGGCGACACGATGAGGTCTCCATCGTTTCAAAGATGTTCTCTCCCGGAATACGTACATTGCAGCGTCAATCTCCTGCATATTTTGAAAATCTTAGCACACACAATGTATTTAAAAGACACATATGGAAGCAAATAGTCTCTAAGGTTTACCAAGCTATTTAACCACTCAGATTTATCCATAAGACGATTAGCAATCTCAAAATCTAAAGTGGCAGGTCCAATCCGTATAGGTCTGAAACCAAATACAATGATAAAATTGTAAAACATTCATTAGTTTATTTTAAATGTATTAATACATGTCAGATGAATGAGAATAGAGTACTTACGTGGAGGAAGTTGACCAAGTTCTAACTTTTTCCCAATCCTCTTCACGGAAAAACACCAACGCGGCATCTGGCGAGTCTTCTTTGGTTCGATCCATTTCCTCATCATTCCACTGCAGTGGAGCCATGTTAAACGGTTTCGATTTACTTAACGTCTCAACTTTCACTTGAGACAGATCAAAACCGTCAACAAATGTAGCTTGGGACAGGTCCCGCAAGTCTTGTGTACTCAATCCAAAATCAAAATCATTAGTTTCTGTAGCAATCTTTTTCCCGTCCTATTCATTAAAATTTAAAACATTGCATATAAGAAGAAGCCATTTATTCATAACACAAACAAAGCATTACATTCATAGAGTTTAATACACAAACATTCAAACATATTACACTTTAGAAACCTATTACACAAAGTTTCACATTCCATATTACATAATATTACACAGTCAATATAAAGTTCCATAAGCCTAGCTCCAGCACCCTAACTCAAGCATCCTAGTTCCAGGTTCATCAAGTTCTACACTTTCTCTTAGGTAGTACCTTTTTTGTTGGAGTAGGTTGATCGCCTTTGCGCTTAGGTTGAGCTTGAGCGCCTTTGCTCTTAGGTGGAGCTTGAGCGCCTTTGCTCTTAGGTGGAGCTTCCTTGGCTTTGCTGTTTAGTGGAGCTTCTTCAGTTTCTTTCTTACTAGGATAGCTTCCTTCACCAGTCAAACTGATTGCGTCCTTGAGCTGTGAAACCTCAATCTCCATCTTTCCCATCCTCTCTGTAAACACCCTCTCCATATTCGCCATTTGCATACTGAGCACATCTCCCAATGAAGTGACAGATGTGCGGATAAGACCCTCAATGAAACTCATAGTTTCAGGACCAAAAGTCAGAAACTTTTCTGCTGATCGCTTACACAGCACCTTCTTCTTTCTTGTCTCTGCTCCTTCATCAAGAAACTTTCTCTTGCCTTTTCCTGCGACCTTAACCGAAGAGTTCTCCTCGTCTGCTACAACATCCGTATGATCCACGATCTTATCAGCTTCTGACCCTCTATCATGGCTGTCGGGTTCCTCCATTTTAGACTCTTCAGGGTCTAAAACTGGCCAGTCTGTGTTGCTCCAATCATACTTGTTCCTGATCCTCCCCAAAACAAGGTCCACTCGTTCATCTTCCATCTCACCCTCCCTTGTGTACTGAGCATCTAGAAACACATCACCATTACCAGTCACTGATATGACCGAGAAGAAGTTATCCTGCAAACAGTTAAAACATGAAAATCCAAACAAAATATATACAACAACCATATAAAAGAAAAAAACAGAGAGAATGTTACCTTCTTAGTTAAGGAGTCCTCGAGCTCAATGATGTCTTCATAAGAAACTTTTGCAACTCCTTTCCAATTGCCACACCTTGGACCTTTGAAGCTGTCTGAGACTCTTCTGCCTAATATTTCTCCAAAATCAGGAATTGCCTCCATAATCCAAATCTGGAGAGCATAGGAGAAACCCTCGAAAATGTAGCTCTCCTTCTTACCCAACTTCTTCATTGCCTTCTCAATCGAACTCAACAGGAAATCATACGAGTGAAGACCCCAATGGAACTTCCGAACCTTGTCAAAATCCATCACCAACTTGATGTACATATGAGGGATGGACACCTTCTCATCTCTCCCCATCACCACACCCACTATTACACACAAGTAGATCAACCTCATCCTATCAAGCCGCGTCCAAGTGTGAACTTCTTGTAGATGAACCTTTCTGATCGACTGCAAGGTGATCTTACCACCTGTGTGCAGTAGGTTACTCCAAAAACCCCCGTCGTTTTTCCATTTCACTACGTCACTGTTAGTTTCCCGTGTAATCTTGAGGCCTGTCACAGCATGGTACTCCTGAAGCGAAAACCGGAGAGGCGTCCTCGCAAAAACAAACCACTTCTCATGCAGCTTTGAGGTAATCAGCTGTCTACATATGAAGCTATCCACTAGTTTCCCAGAGAACTTGAGATCATTTTCGGCAATAGCCATGATATGTGTGAAAACAGGATCTCTCTTCACATCATCGTACTCTGCACACATAGCTTTCTTCAGATCTCTGATAAGTTCCATGCGGCAACTGTTGTTGATCTTCTTAACCCGAGGTTCTGAACCCTCTGCATATAATCGTTTAGGTAGCTCCAGCTCCATATCTACAAAAGATAATAAAACACATGGTTGTTAACAGCAATATCATAAACATGCAAACGCCCGAAACAAGCGTAAGAGTGAAACTGAGCCAGAGTGAAACTGAGCCAAACACAAGATAATAATCAAAAGCAAAACACCATTGTCTAATCAAATTTAAATTTAGAAACACAGTAGATCGATTAATCAAATAAGACAAGTCAATCTCCATCTCGCAATCAAATCAGCAAATTAAGACAATTAACAGTCAAATACACACAAACTTTGTTCAGCGAAATCAGTATCGTAACACTCATAAAGACAAACACAAACACTAACATTGTTCACCAAAATCGGTTCACATAATCAAAAAGTCAATTCAGACAAGCAAACAAATATTGATCCAAGTCAAAGTAACAAACTTAATAATGAAACAAAGACTAAGACAAATCAAAGAAACAAACCGTTCACAAATTGAGACCAGATAGCCGGATGAGAGAGGCGGAGAAGGGAGAGAGAGGGAGCCGAAAGGTGGAGAGAAATGGAGAGAAGCGACGAGAAGCAGAGAGGCGGAGAGTAGCGGAGAGGTGAAGAGAATCAGAGAGAAGCGCCGAGAAGCGGAGAGGCAGAGAGGCGGATAAGCTCGATTTTGCCTTTGATTTCACTGGTTCGTCCACAAGATCGCCATCTTCAAAGTCTCAATTTTTTGGCCATCAGAGAGAGGCGGTGAAACAAAAACGAAATTAGTTCAGAGGTGGAGGCAAACAGAGAGAAGCAGCGAGCAGCAGAGAGGCGGAGAAGCTTGATTTCGCCGTTGAATTCACCGGTTATTACACAGGATCGCCATTTTCAAAGTCTCGATTGTTTTTCTTGAGAGAGAGGCGAGAGAAACCAACAAGAAATTAGGGTTACGTGTTTTGTTCCCTTTTTGTTTTAACTTTTTTAATATATCTTTGTAACACGTTTTTAAAAAAAAAAAATTACTTAGCACATGAAACAAACACAATTAAATTATGTTTAATTAGATTAATTCAAGGTTAGTTTTGGAATTTTGGAAAATTTTATACTAAAGGGACAATTTAATGATGGATTTATACCATAGGGACAACTATGTTGTTTTCTTGTTCTCTTTTGGCAATTTTCCCTTTTTTTTTTTTGGTCGGCATGTAAGAATCTTCAACGTAATTGTGGATGATCTTATTACAATCAATAATTGCGATTTGATTAACCAAAAAAAAAAAAAAAAAAGACACTCAAAAAAGTTCAAATGCGGTTTGACTCACCCAAATTAACTCAAATGCTTAGTAAAACTGTTTAAAAAGCTTTAATGTGGGCTTATTAAGGCTTTAACAGAAGGGCCCAAAAATTGTTAAGGGGTCACGATTGGAAATTATGAATGGGTTCTCTACGGGTTTCAACGGATTTCAAATGATGATCTTGTTCATCGTTGATGGGCTACATGAAAATCATGTATACAAATAACATAGGGGGTCGTTACGATTTACATAAGTTTACATTATATTCAAAATATATATCGTTCACTCGACAACAATCTCTCAAACCTACTTAAATACGAAGCTGAAATCAAACCAAGCGAAACATTTTTCAATCAATCAATCAACCAAACCAATATACACCATACCTAGCTAGAAGTCTTTTTTTTTTTTTTTAACCTGGGGGTATCCGGACCTATGGAAGGACTCAAACTAATCCCCAAGAGGAGGTGCATCCTACGGATAGACCATTTTCTGGATATACAAATGGGTCATAAAGCATATACCCATATCTGTGTGGAGTGTCCAGAGACATCATAAGGTAGTTCCCTCGGCAAGGTTCGAATTCAAAACCTAGGTGTAGAAGGAGTCTGTCCTTACCATTGGGCCACGATGTTCCGGACAGCTAGAAGTCTTTTTGTGTGAACTTATCATCACTTGATAAAAAATAACTAGTAAGTATTGTGTATGTTGTTGCATGATTGCATCCAGGCTAGATGCATCATATATACATGCTCATCAGTGGAAACAGTACATCATTATGACAGCAAGTTGTGTGAGATCAACTGATGAGAGATGATGAATTTTGTTATAAATAAATGTAAACCCAAAGTTTGGCATGTCGAATTGAATTATTATGTTAGAGGCCATTGATTTTGAAATAAATAATACATTTCACTATGGGACGTTTTCTTTCTGTGGTATATCTACAATTTTAATTAATGAGCTCATCCACTAGTACAAATTTCACTTATTATGCAGGAAATAGTCTGGAAAAATAGTTATGCATGGTTCTGATTCCTTCAGTAAATTATCCTGAATTTTACAAGAAAATATAATGACAAGAGCCGTTGTGATAAGAGTGATATTAAATTAATTTCCCATTTAAAATACGTACCCGAACTAATATTAAAACCCGATATATCTTATAATGATCTAATGATTAGCATAATTTCTTGTTAGAAACTGATTGTTCAAAGTTAGGTAACATATTCAAAACCGACACTAGCATTGTTATCTTTGGTATGATGGGTTGTTAAATGTTATGTAAATTGTTGGGGTTGTGGAAAGTTGTATGTTTGAAGCCAAAAGCATAAAATGTATGATAACTACGTAAGAGAAACCCGAAAATCAAATGAAAAAATGGTTGGGGGTAAACGTACTTTAGCAAAACATTCAACGAAATCGGGTTGCCTTCTTAACTACCTCACCAATTATAATATTTTCCGCAACATAGCATGCACGTTTCTCATCCATTAGATTTTTTTTTTGATGTATTAATTTATTTTTCTAGGAGAAAAAAAATAAAAAAATAAAATAGATAAATGGAATTTGGACCATAAAAATGTTAGTCCAACATGCATTCTCTGTTAGTCACCTACCTGACCCGTATCACTAAC
>NW_026015716.1:0-33062 GCF_020379485.1 Brassica napus
GAATGAAATTTTAGAATGGGATGGAAGAGTAGCCTTTTTTTAAAACATCCTATCTTGAAAACGATGGTGATGTTTTTGAAAACGAAGGTGTGATAAAGTATGGGTTATTGAAAATGCAGAGAAGAATCAGTGGTCGAGTAAGACTTTAGTGTTGCCTCCTTCTCAATGAAAATCTTCACATGCCCATGGTCGTTAACTTGAGTTTGAAGCCACAAGGTACAACTAAGCTAGAAAAGGCGGGGTTATCCTTGTACCTCAAAATATAAGGTATTGTAGGCGAACTCGCAACATTAGCATCGGCCCAGAAGAAATAACTCATTTCTATATTTTTCTTAACAATATACAAAAGAATCATATGAGAAAAGTTGAAATCACAAAATCATCAAGCCGTTATCTAACAACAAAGTGGGACGTTATTGGATGGATGATGTTGAGAACTTGATGTATCTCTAAACGCTTGAGCGTTTTTTGTTTGTTCTCCTTTTGTTTGAAACGTTTGATCTAATTTTGTTTCAATGTCTTTTTGGGTACATTCATGCTCCATAATGGTACACTATTCTGTCCTATCTTGTGTAACAGCCAAAACAGCACACCAAAAAAATAGTATCTCATACAAATGCTGACTACAATCATGAATGGGACAAGCGTATATAGAAGAATCTGGTCTTTTTCTGTGCAAGGGCTCCATCAGTTTCAAAACCAGAGAATCTTCCTTATTGAGGATCCAATCTCTGTAAATTTATCTCCACTTTTATGTATGCCTTGAGCGAGCTCTGTTCGATTAAAATCTGCAGCGAGCTGTTTGTTATGATGTAGTTCCAAAGAGAGCCTTCTTTATAAGCGGGTGTAATTTTAATGTAAAGGCCTTGGTCAAAAGTCACGGAAGCTAGAGAAGTCTACCAATTTTTGTGCATTGACATCCTAGCTTCTTTGCAACTAGAAAATTACTGGTTTACTACATGTACATGAAGCAGCTCATGTATAACATAATCTTTTTTAACAGATGAAACTATTAATTTGATTAAAAAAAAAGGGATATTTCATCGGATCTTGTGCCATATTAAGGAAAAAATGTAGAGCACTAGGGGAGTAGCCAATTGGTTTTGGTTAGGTATTTAACTTACCCAAACCCGTTTTAGTTTTATGTTAATTTAATTTTGCTTGGTAAGCGAGCATATGAACCGAATTATTTATGATAGATTGTTTGTGACAAATTGAAAGAAGAAACAAAAGTAGGAACAAGTTTTATATATTTCCTACCAGTACGGTTTGTGTGAACTATAATTTTCAGTTTCAAACCATCAAATATTCCACGTATTCAAATCAAAATTGACGTGATAGAATAATGTTTTCCGTTAATCAATTATAACGCATTTTGATTGTTGTTTCCCGTCATGTAATTCAATATAAAAGTACCCCACAATTTTATTAATTTTGGGTCAAATTCTTCATAGTATTTCCACAAAATCAATAATATTAATTCATTTTCGAATTAATAAATTAATAAAAATAAAGTTGAATTTGGAAATACCGTGAACCACTTGGACACAGGAAAAAACACTATCGGAGGGAGGACAGAGTCTACCTTTATTTCTATTTCTACATATCGTAATAATGTTTCAATATTAACCACACGAAATTAAGTTTAAAAAAATTCTCTAGTACATGCTTTTTGGTAAAATTGGAAATTAAGAAACGTTTATCTTTTATCTTTTAAGCAAAAAATGTCATTAATTATTCATATGAGCACAATTCGATCATAATAAAATAAACAGAATATAAACAATTAAAGATTCTCTATTACATGCGTGCACACAAACCGTATAAATATCAGTTTTTATATACGTATTATGCGTGGTTTACGATTGGTTATAGACTTGTATATAGTCAATGGAATTGTTCATTTAATGTTTTATCATATACCCTAACAGCTTACAAATTACTGTTGGTGTATTAAAAGCTAAACCTTTTCATCTAGAGACCTTAAAATCAACTAACCATAATTGAGATAATAAAATTTGTTTGCTTTAACCAATACTTGTTAGTATGAGCACTCATAACATCACGATCGGCAACCAATAAGGCAACAATAACTAACCTTTGGCCATCTACTATGTACATCACAATTCGTATATATACTTGCTCAATCAATAGAAGTATACACTTTTAATTTATAAACAATAGGAATATATACTCGTACACTTCTGGATTATAATTGGGTCGTGTGAAGAGTATACATGTACTGTTCTATTGTCAGTTTTATTTTATAAAGGAAGAGATATTATTAGCATATCCGATCAAGATGACTGTTTGTTTAACTTGGGTCTTTCCGACTGATGGTTCTTAAATTAATAATATTATATAAAAGCTGATATTAAAATCTTTTCTTTTTGCAAGAGATGTATATGCGTTAAAGATGAACACGAATCAAATATCTAGGTTTTTGAAATATTTGTGATCCGATCCGTTTCATCTGAATAATAATTTAATTCCATGCGAATTTTTCGGCATTTTGATATTTGATTTTTTTTATATTTTTAATCATATATCCAATTTGATTCGTAAAAAAAAAATTAATATTTAAAAAAGGTAAATAAATAAATAATTCAAATTAAATAAAATTCTTAAGTTTTTATACAAAATATATTAATTCTATATTATATAACCATTTATGTTTTGTGTTTATGTTTTATTTTATCATTGATCGAAATTGTAGTTGGCTAAATAGTTAAGGATTATTTTTATAAGATAATTATTATTTTTAATCTGTACGAATAATTCTAAATGTCATCTATATAAAAACAGAAAAGAGTATTTTATTATTATGAGTATACGACCCATTACATGTGTACCAAAAAAGGATTTCATGGTACACGATTATAAAATTTGTGCGGCATGTGTCAGACTGTCAGGTTGGTGAAAACACACCAAGGAAAATACACAACCATTTTCACACGGTGTCAATAACTTATGATTGCTTTGTCAATAGATATTACAATCAGAAATCGAAGTATATGCCAATATTTGAATGCAGAAAAGTATATACCACTCGTTTTTAATTTTGTCAACGTCTTTCAAACTATCATTTGTTTGACTGATTCTCTTTATTTCTAATTTAAAGAATTCTTATAAAAGGGGGTGTCGCTTTCTTCAACAAGTTTTGAATTTTTTTTTCTTCCGGTGTAGCCTTTATTCAATTCCATGACAGAACCAGAGTTGACAAAGACATACGTGCTCTGTAATAACTCGAGTCGCTTCTTATATTCATGTCAAAACTTAAAAGAGTTTCAAGTTTGGTCTCATATCAAGATTACAAAGATGGCAGAAAGGGTAGAAGCATCTGTTACAGATGGAGAAAGCACGATCGAAGAAAGAGACAGAGAACTTATGAGGGAATTTGAGGAGGGACTCGATCAACCCATGGACGAAGAAGCTGACATGCTCAAGGACATGCACGGAGAAAAAGTAATACTTACTCTATTTTACTCTGTTTCGGTTTCATATAGAGAGTTTGAGAAATGGAAAAAAGATTAGGTTTTTTTTAATTTTTGCTTTTTTCATCAGAGCTTTTCGATGTTGATGCTACTGAGACTATCATTCCAAAGTCTAGGGATAGTTTATGGCGATCTAGGGACTTCTCCATTGTATGTGTTCTACAATACATTCCCTGATGGAATTGAAGATAGTGAAGATGTAATCGGAGCTCTTTCTTTGATCATTTACTCTCTTCTGCTTATACCTCTCATAAAGTATGTGTTCATTGTCTGCAAAGCTAATGAAATGGTCAAGGTAAGCTTTTAAAAAGCTTGATCATTGTTTTTAACCAAACCGGTTTAGTTTATACTCAATGTTTGTGTGCAGGTGGGACTTAGCTATATACTCATTGCTTTGTAGACATGCTAACGTGAATCTCATCCCGAATCAAACACGCAGCGCGACGAGGATCTCACGACTTATAGTCGAACTTCAGTCGCTGAAGGATCTTTTGCTGCTAAAACAAAGAAGTGGTTGGAGAGTAGACATTCCAAGAAGAGAGCACTTCTTGTCTTGTTCTTATAGGGACGTGTATGATGATAGGTGATGGTATCCTAACCCCAGCCATCTCCGGTAACTAAGAAGCTTCTCTCCCTTTCTTTCTTGACATGTTCACTCAGACCTTTCAGTTTATAAAACCTTCTTTTTAACAGTTCTTTCAGCCACTGGTGGGATCAGAGTCAACAATCCAAAGATGAGCAGCGGTAACATGCAAATTCAGTTTTCATATCTTTTTTGTTTTTGCTCACTTGCTATGATCATTTTTGTTTGGCAGACATCGTTGTGCTTGTGTCTGTCATCCTTTTAATTGGACTGTTCAGTATGCAACACTATGGTACGGACAAGGTGGGGTGCTCTTTGCGCCTATCGTTCTTATTTGGTTCCTCTTCATTGGAACCACTGGCATATACAACATCTGCAAACACGATACAAGCGTTTTAAAAGCGTTTTCGCCAAAATATATATACTTGTACTTCAAAAGAAGAGGGCGAGATGGTTGGATTTCGCTTGGTGGCATTCTTCTCAGCATAACAGGTAAAAGTAGCTTCAAAGAGATTTCTTTAGAGCTATCTTTAAAATGTTTTAATAGGTACAAAGTCTCACATCAGAAGTTGGAAGCTATCTTTAAAATGTTTCCTTTGAAAAAATTGTAGGCACGGAGGCACTATTCGCGGACATTTCTTATTTCCCTTTACAAGCGATACAGCTAGCTTTTACACTTTTTGTATTCCCTTGTCTTCTTCTAGCATACTGCGGACAAGCTGCGTTTCTTGTGAACCACAAGGAACATTATAAAGACGCCTTCTATGCATCTATCCCTGGTTTGTCCTAACCTTTTTCAAAAGCTTTACTAGTCTTGAATTTATAGTGTGCTCTTCCAGAATACTGAAGCTCTTATTAGGGACAAAGTCCCATGTTAGAAGTTAAAAAAGATCTTAATTATTATAAAGGATATGAGTCAATCTAGTTACGTCATTTGTTTGGAAACTCGTCTGATTTAATATGATATCATAGCCCGAAAACTCCAATCTAGTCGATATTTGGTCTGATATCCTGAGATTAATGGTCAAACAACTATCATGTAGTTTTAAGTTGGAAGCTCATCTAACTAACTCTCTTTTGCTTTGACCCCATAGAAAGCGTATATTGGCCGATGTTAATAGTGGCGACCGGAGCTGCAATCGTTGGGAGCCAAGCTACCATCTCAGGGACTTATTCGATAATCAAACAGGCCGTGTCTCATGGATGTTTCCCTCGAGTTAAAATTGTTCACACTTCCAAGAAGTTCCTAGGTCAGATCTATTGCCCTGATATTAACTGGATACTCATGATTGGTTGCATCACCGTCACTGCTAGTTTCAAGAACCAGACCGAGATCGGAAATGCATACGGTAAGATGTACAGGACTAGAGGTTTGGCATTGTTAGTTAGATTTTGTATTTATCTGACTGTTTTTGGTATCTTGGCGAATATTAGGAACTGCGGTTGTGGTCGTGATGCTTGTGACTACATTACTGATGGTGCTGACCATGCTTCTCGTGTGGCGGCGCCACTGGATCTTTGTCCTTGTATTCGCCATTCTCTCCCTCGTGGTGGAATTGTCGTACTTCTCGGCTGTGATCTTAAAGGTCAATGAAGGAGGATGGGTTCCGCTCATGATAGCAGCCATCTCCCTTCTGGTAATGTTTGTTTGGAATTACGTAACAGTCAAGAAGTATGAGTTTGAAGTGCACAGTAGAGTTTCCATGAGTTGGATCCTCGGTCTCGGTCCCAGCCTTGGGCTTGTACGTGTCCCCGGGATCGGGTTGATCCACTCGGAACTAGCGAGTGTGTCCCTCGCATCTTCCCTCATTTTATCACTAACCTCCCCCGATTCACTCCGTCGTAGTGTTTGTATGCGTCAAGAACCTCCCGGTATACACTGTCCCAAGAAGAAGGTTTCTTGTGAAGAGAATCGGACCAAAGACATTCCGAATGTTCCGCTGCGTACCAGGTACTATCCTTTCTTCTTCTCTGTTCTTTAGAAAAAAAAAAAGTGTTTTAAGACCGTTATAAATCTCTAAAAACTTTTTTATAGGTATGGTTACAAAGATCTACACAGGAAAGACGACGATTTTGAAAACAAACTGTTCGATAATCTCTTCTCGTTCGTCCAAACCGAAACAATGATGGAGTCAGATTCAAACTATAGCCCTTATTCATTTAACCATAGACAAGAGTCCAGAGATGAATTGATACGTAACAACAACAACAACCACAATAAAAACATGGTTATGTTTTCATCGATGGTGGACTACACCGAATCCGCTATAGTTCCAGCTGATTCACACCGCATAGCGCAATGAGTTTCAGTCAAACTACACGGTGGAGAAGAAGGGAGGATGAGTTGGAGTTTCTAAAGATTTGTAAAGAGACAGGGGTTGTCCATATCATGGGAAACACTGTGGTGAAAGCAAGAAAAGGATCATTGGTTCCAAAGAAGATAGCCATTAATTATGTTTACCGGTTTCTTGCTAAGATGTGTAGGGCGAATAGTGCTATCTTACATGTTCCACATGAAGCCCTTTTAAACGTTGGACAAATCTGTTATGTTTAGCTTTTCTTTTCTTCAACTTTTGTAAAACAATTGCTGATAAAAGGGTAATAAAGGATACTAATCACAAGGCTAAACTATAGAAACTGTAATGTACGTTGAAGTTCTTTATCGAGATGAATCTTAGTACATGTATTAAATGTCCTGACACGATCCCAAAAACCAAGATTCAGCATATGGCTAGATGAAGAAGCGTGTTTCATGATCGGTGGCCATCTCGCAAACACGAGTTCATCAAACGTGTTTGCCAAGGCCTGATTTCCTTTTCTTTTGCGGCAATATTTTATCTAAATTACTTTTGAAAACCTAATTGAACGGAACTCGATTTTCCGGATATTAACCAATTCTTAGTTTTACTATTCGTACTAAACTGAGAACTATCTGAACGAATTTCCCTCAGTTCTTAAGTGGATCCAAACTTGAAAAAGCCGACACGAACACAGAACGAGTAACCAAACGCCGGTGCCTACATAGACTCTTGATTTGACACAAATATGGCATATTTCACCAGAGCTTGTGCCACATTAAGGGAAGCTTAATTGTTAATGAGTGGCCGGCCAATTGGTTTGGGTTTGGTACTTTAGTTTAGCTTAATCAAATCGGTTTTAGTTTTGTTTACTTCTGATTTCGGAATTTGTTTCGTAAGCAAAAATATGAACTGACTTTTGTGATAAGATCTTCTATATATTATTTCAGGATCTTTTAAAAGTTGTAACCTCAATTTTGTACTTACAATATGAACTTGCGAGTTGTCAACACCTAACATCTACTTATTGCTTACGTGACGGCTTTAAATAACTGTGGACAAACCTTAATGTAACATTTATTCTCTAAAGAAATTATAACTTAACATAAAAATGGTCACTACCATAAATACTTACGACTCTACAATCTCCAACTCAATTCATCTCATAAGATACCTATGATACATCAATCATTACATACTACACAAACTTGTAGCCACATGATAATTCTATTATCGAAACCTATATATGCTTAAGTAGATGCATTAATAATCCAATATGAACATTAAATATAATTGTTACACGTTCTACATCATGATCTACTATACATCTACTATGAAGCAGAATCATTCTAATGAGAATAACTGAATAGGCTCTCATGAATACTATATTAGAGTTATCAGTAAGAAGTTATTACAGACTAATATCATGTTGCGTGATATACATATATTACATGTGTTGTATATATATCATAAATTGATGTTTATATATATATCACATGTGAATTAAATAGTTTATTAACTATTTTGAATTTAGATCTTGCTTACGAAGTAATATTATATACTTAAAATTGTCTATAATGGAATCTCTTACGAATCTCCTTCAAACTAATCTATAAAAGTAAAGATACATTCCAAATCTTGCTACTACACACGTAGCTACATCTTTAATCGAAACTATGACAATGTTTTAGATCACTTTAACTTAATATATGCTATTACACGTACAATGGCATATTTGCTCCTATGAATTCACATGCTAACACTCTAGTGAGTCGACTCATACAGACTCATAGTCATGTATATTAGTTATTATGAGCCATGTATATTTTGTGTATATACATATGTGATAAGTATAACCGGAATTTATATTTCATGTGACCGAATTATTTTAGTTTTGGAATGGTCTACGAAGTATACTATGAATTTGTTACGAAGTTATGGGACTATTAAATTGTGTCAGTGTGAATCTCTCCTCATATAGGACTAATTCATATCATTATGTCTTTATTTCTATGTTTATTTAGATCAATTATGTAAGTTTAGTAATGGGATTGTGTGCGCGCATTCAAGAAATAACACAGATATAAATATGGAAAAGAAATTTGGTCAAACGAATCAACTAAAATTAAGATTTGCTCATAAGGCTATTTAATGTATTGATAGTATATTCTAATTTCGTGAAATTAACAATCATATGTTCACATATTAATTAGCTAAATATTTGTAATTATTTTTTGTTTGACGCATTATTATAAGAGGAGTTAGGTCTTGCGTTCGGTGGCCCCGTCGGTTTTTGGTTCGGTTGATTCGGATTTTCGGTGTTATGCTCATAAGTCCATTCGGGTTTTACTAATTATCAGATCGGGTTCGGTTCGGTTCCTTCGGGGTTAGGTCCGGATCGGATTGTAACCAATGTTTAAAATCGTCCAAAATATATATATTTTAAACCTCAAAAATTGACAAAATAAATTCAAAATATATAAATTATTTGCAAATATAATTAAAATTAGTTAAACTAACTAAATTAACTAAAAGGAGTTAAAATAAAAAAATAAAACAAACTACAAAATATTTTGAATACTCTAAATATCTAAATCACCTTAACATATATAAAACATTAACATATTTAACTAATTTTGGATATCTTCGGATCCTAATTCGGATTCGATTCGGGTTATAACCAAACTCCAAAGTACTAAACTCATAAGTCCCGTTCATATATTTTTGTATAACAGTTCGGATTCGATTTCGGTTTTTCCGGTTCGGTTTAAGTAGATACTTCAGTTGAGGTAAAACGCTCAGGGCATAAGAGGAGTTATAAGACCCGCATATTCCTATATTCCTTCCAATAAAAATGGATTTTTACTCTTTACGAGTCCTAAAATTGACGATGACTGCAATAACTATAAGTCTCACTTCAGGTGTGAAGCCATTCAAATTCATGTTGAAGATTAACATTATAAGCTCATAGTGGAGCAGAGGCCATCATTATGAATTAAGCTAAGCTCATATATTTATAAAGTCATGGGCAGTATTATAAGAGACAGATCCAAAAGTTTGCTATATAAATATAATGCATTTTTTCAGTTTTACGTACTATGTGTTTAGTGTGCGTATAGTTTGAATATTACATATGATACATATTTTCTATAATTATAAGATACAAACTATGAACGAAAATATATAGTTAATTGATGTATTTTTTATGATATTCTCATCCTGCGCATGTCTCTATCTAGTTGTTTGATAATTTGAAATACTTCTTCTGTTCCAAAATAGTTGATGTTTTAGATGAATGCAAAATAATTAAGACATACATATTTTCCTAAAATTAACACTAAAATATAAAATAAATCTAATTCAAGCAATCATAAAAAATAATATAAAACATCATGGGTAACACAGTTTTCAATGACCTTTAAACTAATTAAAAAATATCAAGCATTATGTATTTTGAAACATCAATAACTCTTCAAAATATCATCAATTATAAAATAGAGGGAGTAAGATTAAAAATACTTTTATATAATTTATATTTAAATTTTTTACACATAATTAATTTAAGCTAATTTTATCATCTCGTATTTGATAAATAATTTGTATGTTTGATGGAATAAACTCAAAAGCTGCAATAAAAGTAACATTAACTATAATCTGATACTAAGTAATCAGTAAAATAATTTTTTTATTTTTAATAAATACATATTGATCTAATTTAATTATTGAAATTTTAAAGGAATTTGTATGTTTTATATATTTATTGATATTATTTTTCTTTCAAATTTCTTTGAAATGTATTGTCATTCCATGAGTTTGTGCTATTTATATGTGTATTACTTTAAATTAATCTATAATTTAGGAGATAAATTGGGAAATTGCCACAAATACCACATTCATAGTACCACTTTCATGTTTACATTAATCACTTTTACTCTCACTTTTAATGAAGGGTAAAAGACACTTATACCCCTAGGGTTAACTAACCTAGACTTAGGGTTTAGAGTTGAGGGTGAAGTAGGGTTTTTGGAAGGTGAATTTTAGGATTCTAATTATATAAATAAATACTCAAAAAGTATAAAATATTTTTTTAAAAAATAGTTTCAACAATAATTTTCGATTTTCAAAAGAAATTTTGAAAAAAGTAAAAAAAAAATAAAAAAAGTTTGAATTTGTAAAAGTATAATTCGAAAACATAAAAAAAAATATTTTAATTTTTATTTATTTAAATAATGATTTATTATATATATAGATTGCAAGTGTATAATAGTGTTTTGTCACTTAATGAATAAGATATTTTTGAAAATGTTCCTTTAGATGTGGTAAAAATGAAAAGTGGTACTATGAAAGTGGTAAACATAAATTTTCTCAAATAAATGATATATTTCTTATTTAGTGCAGTGGTTTAATTATACTTCTGAATTTATATATGTAATATATATTATTTTATTTTATATACGTAATATATATATGTAAAAGAAAATTTAGCTAATATCAATTTATAAAAATATTTTAATTATAACACAAAAATATTTAATTACTTACAATTTTAAAATTTATATCATAATAAAAATAAATATATAAGAGAATCTTTTTAGTTATTTTTGTTTAGATAATTATTTTTAAACAAAATATTTTTTGTGATAAAGTTTGATACGATAATAAATTTGATGAAATCTTAAAATATTACAAAATCTCAATGACATAATTCGTATTATACCACGTTACATCAGCAATTTTTTAATAATTTTTTTTGTTAAAAAGAATAATCAATAGATCGACTATGACATGAAATTTTTAGAATTAAATTTTTTCTCTTGATTATATAGAATTTTGTCTCAGTCATGCTTATAAAAAGAAACTGATCTTAAATGGAATATGCGTTGTGGAAACCCCCTGGTCCAGTGGTTTAACCAAGGGTTCATTAATGCTTCTACACCAGAGATCTGGATTTCAATTCCCGGAGAAAGCGGAATTATGCGAACTAAAGGAGAAAAGGTTTACAAGAGATCTACAACATGGCGCAAAGAATACCGTCAAGTGTGGATCCGATATGGTAGCTCAGGTGATGCAGTCAGGCGTGAATCATTATACGGCAGGTAGAATTGTCGGCTGTAGAATTGTCTGTAATATTTCTCATAGTTGTAATAGCATAATTATCATGTATTAAAAAAAATGGAATATGCGTCTTAATGACAAAATTTGTAGATTTTTATCAACTATTTTGAAGTAAGAAAACGATTGTATATTTCCTTGGAGTACGATATTGTGTAATTTTAACTATCAAAATATTCCAACATATTCAAAGGTAAAAATTACATGATTGAATTATATTTTTCTAGAGGCATATGCTGGAATGATGCAAGAACTAATACGACAGCAAAAGTGACATAAATTGTAGCAATTAACATAAACTGTAACAGATTTTTTCAAGAAAATATATATGTACCAGGGGAGGGTGTATTCAATTGTATTAAAATGACATACATATCTACTGTCATATAAATCTGAATTAATTATTTTTTACTGTTATTGAAAATATTTTAAGTTAAAATTTTGATTCTTTCTAATCATTTTAGAATGTTTTGGTTTTTTTAGTTAAAAATAAAATAAAATAAAATCTCAAATATCATACTTTATATGAGTTTTTTGGGTTTAACTAAAATCATTATAAAATTCCAGCTCACCTAAACATCTAAAATTTTAATAAAAATCATATGATTTTAGATTCTAACTTGAATGCACCCACTAGAACTTTTTTTTGTCTAACTTTCAAACGAAGTTTTTTTGTCTAACTTTCAAACGAACTTTGAAAACTTACTGGACAGTTATCTCAAATTGTCATTTTAAGTTTTTGTCACAAAAATAGCTTTCAAAAAAGAAAATGATCAAATAGTTCTTTTTTATTTTGAAAATTTTAATTTTAATTTTTTATTTTTTTTAAATTTGAAACTCTATCCTCAAAACCTCACCCCTTAGCTCTAAGCCCTAAAGTCTAGATTAGTTAAACCTAGGGTAAAAATACATGTTTACCTTTTAATAAAATTTATTTTGATCATTTTTTTCATTGATGGCTATTTTCGTGAGAAAAACTAAAAAAAAAAGGATTATCCAGAAAATTTCTCAAACTTATTTTTCTTCATCTTTTTTTTACAAAGGGCTTACGACTATACTAAAGAATATTTAAGAAGTTCTTAAAATAAAATAAAAACATGAGTATTCTAATATAAATTAGTAAAGTAGTTAATTTTTTGTTAAAAATAAAAATCATGCCTAATAAATAATTAGAAAGAACTAGAGTAAACAATTAGGAACCAAAACCAAGAGTTGCTCGGAGATACGAATTGCTAAACAATGCAATCTACCCATTATTCAAATGTATACTAGGACTGTGAAAATCGTTTGACGATCAAATTCCATCAAAACAGTATGAACTGTTCTGGATGGTGATGAAAGCATATAAGGTAATCGCCTCTTCTCGGAAAGAGACAAGGAAGAGGAAGAGCCCAAGAGTAGAAGAATATAGCGACAGAGACCAAGCCGGTGAAGAGGCTTTTACGAATTAGGATGCGGTCTCGATTTTTCTTTAAAGTTGGATTAGGTATATTTTTAGTGTGTTGGATTTTTAATTGGGCCGTTGAAATGAGATTATGGCGTTCAGTCATTTCTGGCCGTTGAAATATGATAAGAATTGTTTAAAAGACAATGATAGAAATATCAATCGCAATGGTGAAGAAGAACTAGACATTCATAATTCGATACAATATTTTGGTTGGTACGGAATAATGGAACACACCATTTTTATTGAAATTATCGAAACCACTATGGACAAATCGATGGTTCTGACCAGTATACTCCCTCTGTTTTATAATAAGTGTTATTTTAACATTTTTTTCTTGTTGCACAAAAATGTCACTTTATAATTTCAATGCAAATTATACTTACTTTCAACTAAAAATTAATTGCAAACTGCATTGATTTTATAAATAATTTTATTTATCTCAAATAGTATTGGTTAAAGAGGTGTAATTAATAACAACTTACATATATTTGCGTCATTTTTCTTAAATCTGTGTGGAAAATATCAAAGTGACACTTATTTAGAAACGGAAGGAGTATTATCTTTATTGTACGGCACTATTGTTTCAATAGTTAAAAATTAGTGATATCATTTATATCAAGTGGTTCAGTTAATTGGATGGTAATCAGACGAATATTTATAGATTTAGTTTTGGAGTTAACCAATGTTATACAACAAAAGATAGTGGTACTTATGATGCGACATAAACTTAAAGATTGGAGAAAATTAACATTAATATTCTGTTAATAAAGAAGACCTTTAAAACATCAAGTAAATTCTTTCCATTTACTCTATTAATTATATAATATATTAATTATGTCGCTTGTTGTTTTGCTATTCCATGATCTTGTATGTATTCTTACATTTCATATAAATAAAGATTAGTTGAGAAAAGAAAATATTTCATGTGCAGCGTGTGTCACGTTGGTGAAAGCAAGACATAAGAACATGATTATTGGGGAGTTTTTAGAGTGGGGTTCTTAGCTGAATATAAGAATCCGTTTCTTAAATTTTAACTAAAAAAATTTAGAATCGGCTCTTAAAACTCTTATTTAAGAACCGGCTCTTAGCTTTTTTTAGTTAAAAGTTAAGAAACGGGTTCTTATATTCCGCTAAGAACCCCACTCTAAGAACCCTCCGATAATCTGATGTATATATACTCCTATCTCGTTATTAACTTCCTAAGTACCCTAGATACTCTGATGTATATATACTCCTATCTCGTTAATAATAATAGACAAGCTTCTAAACCTATATGGTATCAGAGCCCCCTTTTTTAATCAAAACACTTCAACGCCGCCTTCTCAATTTTTTTTTCTCCCAAAATGTCAACCTCCCCTTTTTTCAACCAACGAACAAGTTATTCTCGATAACCAGACCTTCTTCAGCGTTACATGACTAATGTCACTAAGTTAACAAGCAGCAATCATCTCATGTGGAGCAAACAAGTTCATGTTCTCTTTGATGCCTATGAACTTGCTGGCTATCTTGATGGATCCCTCGTTGTTCCTGCACCCACCATCACCACTGAAGACACGACAATGGTGAATCAGGAACACACACGCTGGAAACGCCAAGACAAGTTGGTGTACAGCGCCTTGCTTGGCTCGATCTCACCTAACATTCAACCGCTCCTGTCTCGTGCCACAACCGCAAGTCAGATCTGGGACACACTAGCCTCAACGTACGCGAAGCCGAGCAGAGCACATGTCAAACAAGTGCGTCAACAACTTAAGGAATGGAAGAAGGAGACCAATCAGTTGATGACTACTTTCAAGGACTCACCACCAGATTCGATCAGTTGGCCATTCTGGGCAAGCCTCTAGAGCATGAGGATCAAGTGGAATTTATTCTCGAAGGTCTACCAGAAGATTACAAACCAATTGTTGATCAGATCGAGAACAAAGACACACCACCATCATTGACTGAGATCCATGAGCGCTTGCTGAACCATGAAGCTAAACTGCAGTCTTCAAAATCAGTTCTCTCGCTTCCTGCATCAGCAAATGTCTCCACATATCGCGGCAACAACAACACCAATAATGGACAGCGAAATCAAAACAACCGGAACTACTCCACCAGGAACAACAACAACCAACGCAGCAGCACAACAACTGGTCGCCTCAGACCTACACCAACCGCCAGGACAGTTACTCACCTCGCCCGTACCAGGGTCGCTGTCAGCTCTGCAGTACACATGGGCACAGTGCCAGGAGATGCCCTCAGTTCACTGGCGCCAATAGGAACAACAACACGGATGGACTCCAGCACCGTAACCCTTTCAGTCCATGGCAGCCAAGAGCTAATGTTGCAGTTGGTCCACAGTACACCGGCAAACAATTGGCTTCTCGATAGTGGAGCGACCCACCATATAACAAGCGATCTAGCCAACTTGTCTCTTCACCAGCCTTACCATGGCAATGACGAAGTCCTCATCGGAGACGGTTCTGGTCTTGCAATCTCGCAAACGGGTTCCTCTTTTTTCTACCCTCTTACTCTCGTCCTTTAGCCTTACATAAAGTCCTATATGTACCCAATATCCATAAAAACCTTATATCTGTAACCGATTATGCAACTCTAACCAAGTCTCTGTTGAATTTTTCCCGGCGCATTTTCAGGTGAAGGATCTCAGCACGGGGGTCCCATTACTCCAAGGACGGACTAAAGACGAGCTTTATGAATGGCCTGTCAACCCAACACTATCCAAGCTTTCTTTGCTTCTTCTTCTCCTAAAACCAGTTTTATTTCTTGGCATGCCCGATTGGGGCACCCCTCTGTTTCTGTGTTGAACTCTGTTCTTTCGAAATATCAATTACCAGTTTCTTTTACTTCAGACAAACATTCTCCTTGCACTCATTGTCTCATAAACAAAAGCCACAAACTTCCCTTCTCTACCTCCACCCTAAAAACAACCCGACCATTACAAATAATCTACTCCGATGTATGGAGCTCTCCCATTCTCTCATCTGAAAACCACAAGTATTACCTCATTTTAATAGATCACTTCACCCGCTACACTTGGCTGTATCCATTGCAGCGCAAATCTCAAGTTCGCGAAACTTTCATTGCTTACAAGGCGCTTGTGGAGAAACAATTTCAGACACAAATCACCACTCTTTACTCGGACAATGGAGGCGAATACATTGCCCTTCGCGCGTTCCTCACAGAGCACGGCATCAGCCATCTCACCACACCCCCACATACTCCAGAACATAACGGACTTGCCGAAAGGAACACAGACATGTCGTCGAAACAGGCATGACACTACTTTCTCAAGCGTCTGTTCCGAAGAAATATTGGCCCTACGCATTCGCCGCAGCTACGTATCTCATTAACAGACTACCTACACCGGTTCTATCCATGGAGACTCCATATCAAAAGCTGTTCCAGCGACAACCAAACTACAACAACCTCAAGATCTTTGGATGCCTATGTTTTTCTTGGCTCCGGCCTTACAATTCTCATAAGCTCGACGACAAGTCAAAACGATGTGTCTTCCTTGGATACTCATTAACTCAAAGTGCCTATCTATGCCTAGAAGACGATACTAACCGGCTGTATATCTCAAGGCATGTCCAGTTCGACGAAACTTCCTTCCCATTCAAGAAAACCCAACCATCAAAACTTCCATCTCAAACATCAGAACCGGAAACCTCTTGGATCCCGATTGTCACCCCTCTTCCTCATAAAGCTCCGTCTCCGTCACAACCCACTCCCATGGCGCCCCTGAGCTTGGACCTTCACATGTCAACACCTCCGGTGGCGACATCATCGCAATCTATCTGCGTCGGCGAATTCATCGGGGACTCCTCCACCGTCAAACCAAAACTCAGGTGTTTTAATCCTAACTCTATTTCTCAAATTCCTGCCCAATTGAACCTGACCCTAGTTCGACATGCCCATTACCACAAAACCCATTACCCAAAACCCATTATCACAAAACCAAATACCAATTACTCTAAATGTCCAACCAGCCCAACAAACCCAAAACGTAAACCAAATATCTATGACCAATCCAATTTCACCCCCACCAGCAAACACGTCATCGTCTTCCCAACCTGAAACACAACCTTCGCAACCCGTTCTTCCTGTATCAAACCCGAAAATGACCACAAGATCCCAAAACAATATCCGCAAACCAAATAAGAAATACACCCTCTCTGTCCAAGCCAAACCAAAAACAAATCCGAACCAACAACCATACACCAGGCCCTGCGAGATTCGAGATGGAGAGCTTCCTGTAATGAGGAATTCAATGCCCAGATTAAAAATCGAACATGGGACTTGGTTCCACCTCCGCCAAATCAAAATATAGTCTCATGTCGTTGGCTTTTTACCACTAAATATTTTGCTGATGGTACAGAGGAACGGCCAAAGTCGCGACTTGTAGCCCGGGGTTTCACACAACAATACGGAGTGGATTTTGCGGAAACATTCAGTCCAGTGATCAAAACTACAACACTGAGAACTGTTCTTGGAATTGCCGTCACCAAAAACTGGTCTCTTCGTCAACTAGACGTTAACCATGCGTTTCTTCAAGCACGGCTGTCTGATGAAGTATACATGACACAGCCACCAGGTTTCGTCGACAAAGATCGCCCTAACTACGTCTGTCGACTCAATAAGGCTATCTATGGCCTTAAACAGTCGCCTCGTGCTTGGTACAAGGAGCTCAAACAATATCTACTATCTCTTGGGTTTCGGAACTCGATGGCAGACACATCCCTTTTTGTTCTGCGATTACAAAACCATATTGTCTATCTCCTTGTTTACGTTGATGATATAATCGTTACAGGAAGCAGTGACATTATGATCAACAATATCATCAATTCGCTTGGTCAGCGGTTCTCAATTAAAGACCTCGGCAAGCTTCACTACTTTCTTGGCATATAAGTCACCCGCACACAGCAAGGCTTACATTTGATGCAACGGAAATACACACAGTCGACCTCCTCACCAAGACCAACATGCTCGACGCAAAGCCAGTCCTCACTCCCTTAGCCACTTCGCTAAAGCTAACATTACATACAGGAGCTCCGTTACAAGACGCAACCGAGTATCGTACTGTCATTGGAAGCCTTCAATATCTGGCTTTTACACGCCCAGATATAGCGTATGCAGTCAATCGCCTTTCTCAGTTCATGCATAGACCAACAGAGGATCATTGGGCTGCTACAAAAAGAGTGCTTCGCTACCTCGTCTCGCTGTTACTATCTCTCATGGGATTCTCTTAAAACGCCACAATCCTCTGTCCTTACATGCCTATTCCGATGCGGATTGGCTGGCGACACTGATGATTTTGTCTCCACCAATGCCTATGTTATCTACTTGGGCAGCCATCCTATCTCGTGGTCATCAAAGAAACAAAAGGGAGTTGCTAGATCATCTACAGAAGCGGAATACAGATCAGTCGCAAACACTGCGTCCGAAGTCAGATGGGTATGTTCATTACTTTCTGATCTTGGAATCCAATACCTGCCAAGCCTGTCATCTACTGCGACAACATTGGAGCAACATATCTCTGCGCCAATCCAGTTTTTCACTCGAGGATGAAACATGTTGCTTTGGATTACCACTTCATACGGGAACAGATAGAGTCTGGCCAGCTTCGGGTAACACATGTTTCTACAAAGGAACAACTGGCTGATGCCCTGACAAAACCCCTGCCAAGAACACCTTTCCTGGATGCAACTAACAAGCTTGGAGTTGTCAAGGCCCCTCCAGCTTGCGGGAGCGTATACATGAATATGTAAATAAGGGACTTAAGTGTAATTAACTTCCTAAGTACCCTAGTATATACTTTGATGTATATATACTCCTATCTCGTTAATAATAATAGACAAGCTTCTAAACCTATATAATCATGCTAAAAGGCCATAAACAACCACTTTCACACGGTGCCAATAAATTATTTCTTTCTCTGGAATTCAAATTTTTTTTATTCAACTCTTTAGTTTCTTCATCGTATGCCACAATCACAAATCAAAGTATATGCCAATATTTGAATAAAGAAAAAAGTATATACCAAAATAAACAAACACACAAAAATCCTATAAAAAGGGAGTGTCGCTTTTTTTACAAGTTTGAGGTTTGTTTTCAGTTGTAGCCTACTAGCCTTCCATTCCATGACAGAACCAGAGTTGACCAGATACTAGTTGCTCTGTAATAACTCGACTCTCTTCTTATACTCAGGCCCAAACAAAGAAAGTTTCGACTCTGGTCTGATATCAGGATTACAAAAAATGGAGGAAACGGTAGAATCATCTGTTACAGAAGGAGAAAGCACGATTGAAAAAAGAGACAGAGAAGCTATGAGAGAATTTGAGGAGGGACTCGATCAACCCATGAAAGAAGCTAATATGCTCAAGAACATGAACAAAGAAAAGGTAACTACTGAGTCTGTTTACTCAGTTTAAGTTTCATATAGAGAGTTTAGGTTTTTAGTTTTGTGTTTTCATCAGGGCCTATCAATGTTGATGCTACTAAGACTATCATTCCAAAGTCTAGGATAGTTTACGGCGATCTAGGGACTTCTCCATTGTATGTGTTCTACAATACATTTCCTGATGGGATTAATGATAGTGAAGATGTGATTGGAGCTCTTTCTTTAATCATTTACTCTCTCTCTGCTTATACCTCTCATCAAGTATGTGTTCATTGTCTGCAAAGCTAATGATAATGGTCAAGGTAAGCTACAAAACAAAAACAAGGTTGATCGATGTTTTCAAACCAAACCGGTTTAGTGTATACTGATGAATGTTTGTGCGCAGGTGGGACTTTAGCTATATTCTCATTGCTTTGTAGGCATGCTAACGTCAATCTCATCCCGAATCAACAACGCAGCGATGAGAATCTCACGACTTATAGTCGAACTTTAGTCGCTGAAGGATCTTTTGCTGCTAAAACAAAGAAGTGGTTGGAGAGTAGACATTCAAAGAGAGAGCCCTTCTGGTCATTGTTCTTCTAGGGACGTGTATGATGATAGGTGATGGTATCTTAACCCCAGCCATCTCTGGTAACTAAGCTCCTCCTCCTTTTCTACTTCTTTAACTTGGCAAGTTTTGTCAAACTTTCAGCCAATCTTCAAAAAATCACTAGGCGATAATTAAACGTTTTATAGGGTCATGCACATTTAGGCGCCAACTACAATTTTTTTCCGCTTATGACCGATTTGCCGCCTAGTAGACGTTTAACCCAATTTTAAGAACACTGTCCAGCTTACAAAACCTTCCTTTTCACAGTTCTTTCAGCTACTGGTGGGATCAAAGTCAACAATCCAAAAATGAGCACCGGTAACATGTTAAATTCAAGTTTCCAGTCGATTTAGCTTTTGCTCACTTGCTATGATCCTTTTGTTTTGCAGACATCGTTGTGTTTGTGTCTATCGTTATTTTAATTGGACTGTTCAGTATGCAACACTATGGTACAGACAAGGTTGGATGGCTCTTTGCGCCAATTGTCCTTATTTGGTTCCTCTTCATTGGAGCCACTGGTATATACAACATCTGCAAACACGACACTCGCGTCTGATGCAGTGTGTGTAGTCCTATGGGTTACACTAGATACGATCTTTCGAGAAGCTTATGAAGCCGTTTTTGATACGATTTCTTATGGTTCTTCTTGTGATCTGTATCGCCATTCTATCTATCGTTTTGATACGATTTCTTATGGTCTCTTCTTTTGTTTGGCTCGCAGTAGCTTTTATGTATCCTCCTTTGATGGAGTTAAACTTTTCTAAGATAAATGCAAGTATGGTTTGACCAAAAAAAAAAATATATATATATGTGTACTTCAGAAGACGAGGACAAGATGGTTGGATTTCTCTCGGTGGCATTCTTCTCAGCATAACAGGTAAAGCTAGCTTCAGATAATTTTTTTTTTTTTACAGCTATCTCTAAAATGTTTCTATTACCCATAACGAAAGTTAGAAACTACTTATAAAATGTTTATTGTTAAAATTGTAGGCACAGAGGCACTATACGCAGACATTTCTTATTTCCCTTTACAAGCGATACAGCTAGCTTTTACACTTTTTGTATTCCCTTGTCTACTTCTAGCATACTGCGGACAAGCTGCGTATCTTGTGAACCACAAGGAACACTACAAAGACGCCTTCTATGCATCTATCCCGGGTTTGTCCTAGACCTTTTCCAAAAGCTTTACAAGTCTTGAAGTCATACATAGTGTGCTTTTTCAGAACACTGAAACTCTGTTTTGCTTTGGCCCCATAGAAAGCGTATATGGCCGATGTTAATAGTGGCGACCGGAGCTGCAATCGTTGGGAGCCAAGCTACCATATCAGGGACTTATTCACTGATCAAACAGGCTGTGTCTCATGGGTGTTTCCCTCGAGTTAAAATTGTTCACACTTCAAAGAAGTTCCTTTCTCAGATATATTGCCCTGATATTAACTGGATACTCATGATTGGTTGCATCGCCGTCACTGCGAGTTTCAAGAACCAAATAGATATCGGCAATGCATATGGTAAGTATTAAGTTAGATGATTTACCAACCTATAATTAATTGGTAGCAAGTGACCTAATCCATATCTTTTATATATTATTTAAGATCTCTTGCAACTTCCTACGTGGAGTTGTGCCTCTAATACGCCATTTCGATCGATATTATGGCTCTTTGACCATTTATCTCATAATATTTGATCAAATTTAGTGGACCAACTTTAGGCATGATGACTTATGGATCGGATTAGAAAGTATGGATTGAGCTCTGATACCCTATTAAATTAGATTAACTTCAAACCTAAAACTATTTATTAAGTACATTGTCTCATCTCTTTATATATTATTTAGCATCCTTTCTAACTTCTGAGATTTTGGATTTTGTCTCTAATATGTCTCTCTCTAGATAATGTATCTTTAATCCTTAATCTTGAAATGTTTGGGCAAAGATCGATGAGTCTAGTTTAGCTTGGTCAATTATAGTTCGATTAGACTGAGCGTTAATACTATATTAAATTAGATGAGTTTACAACCGAAAACCAACTGGTATAAATGGATTGGTACATATCTCTTACATGTTAGCTAAATCCTTCTAACTTCTAATGTAGGACTTTTGTTCCTAACTTAATAGTAAGATGTACATGAATAGAGGTCGGTATTTTGGTTAGATTTTGAGCATTTGTTTGACCCTTTTGGTATCTTGGTGAATATTAGGGACTGCGGTTATGGTCGTGATGATTGTGACCACATTACTGATGGTGCTGACCATGCTTCTCGTGTGGAGGTGGCACTGGATCCTTGTCCTTATATTCGCCGTTCTCTCGCTAGTAGTAGAACTGTCTTATTTCTCGGCTGTGCTCCTAAAGGTCAATGAAGGAGGATGGGTTCCGCTCATCATAGCAGCATTCTCTCTTCTGGTAATGTTTGTTTGGAATTACGTAACAGTCAAGAAATATGAGTTTGAAGTGTATAGCAAAGTTTCCATGAGTTGGATCCTCGGTCTCGGTCCCAGCCTTGGGCTTGTACGTGTCCCTGGGATCGGGTTAGTCCACACGGAACTAGCGAGTGGTGTCCCTCACATCTTCTCTCATTTCATCACAAACCTCCCCGCGATCCACTCTGTCGTAGTCTTTGTATGCGTCAAGAACCTCCCCGTCTATACTGTTTCTGAAGAAGAGAGGTTTATGGTGAAGAGAATCGGACCAAAGACATTCCGAATGTTCCGCTGCGTAGCCAGGTACTGTCCTTTCTTTCTTCTTCTCAGTTTTTAGACAAAGAGGTTTAAGACCGTTGAAAATACTAATATAAATGTAATAGGTATGGTTACAAAGATCTACATAGGAAAGACGACAACTTCGAAAACCAACTGTTCGATAACCTCTTCTCTCTTTTCATCCAAACTGAAACAATGATGGAGTCATATTCACTATAGCAACACGCGTATTACGTCAACCATACACACGTGTCCAGAAGAATGAAACTGATATGTAACAACAACAATCTACGACAACAACATAACAACATGGTTTGTGTTCTCATCGATGTCGACACGATAATCCACCTGATTCAATCCGCATAGTCAATGAAGTTTCAGTGAGAACTACATAGTGGAGGAAGAGGAGGAGGAGGAGGAGGTGAGGATGAGTTGGAGTTTTTTAAAGACTTGTAAAGACAGGGGTTGTCCATATCATGGGAAACACCGTGGTGAAGGCAGAAAAGATCATTGCTTCCAAAAAGATAGCCCATTGACTATTTTATCGGCTTACTTTGCTAAGATGTGTAGGGCGATGTGCTATCTGTTGGGGAAAGTCACACGGCGCAGCGGAAATACTAATGGTCGTGTTCCCCTGACCTTGTGTGAACCTGTGAAGAAAATACTTCGACGATGGCAGGATGAATTGCAGAAAAACGTAAATGAGACACACAATTTTTACGTGGAAAACCTCCTCGATGTGAGAAGGAAAAACCACGGGACCGTAGTCCACTCAAAAATCCACTATATAAATGTATGAGTACAACCACGTCCTCCCTGTTCAACAGCCTGAACAGAACAGAGACCTAGCTACAAAGAGCTATCTCCAACACAAACAACAACAACAAGAGAGCAACACAAAGCTTCAAAACCGGCAGCAACCAAACGACCTCAGCTCACAAGGATTCCGGCATCCAGAAACTAATCAACCGTACAAATCCAAGATAAACAAGTCGAAAATACCTCTGCCAAATTTCAGCTCAAGAAGAGAAGATCTCACCGTTGGATTTACCAAACACCCAAGACTGCTCTGCTGAAGAACTATGGCGACCAGCTTCAAGAAAACCCAGACAACAGAAGATCCAACCGTTGAAATCCAAATCCCTTCGGTGAACCTCTAACCCACTGACTGAAGAAGCTTCCCACAAAATATCAGCCCGATCAGGATCCGTTTGACCCTCCAAATCCAGTCTTGAAATCACCTTACGAGTTTTCTCCTCTTCTCTCTCTTTTTCTCCTTTCTCTCTTTTGTCTCTCTCTCTAAACTCTATTATTGTGAGTCTACAGTGCAAAGGGTCATGAGAATTATTATTATGTTCATGCCCACTTGGTTCTCTCCATCTAGGAGGGACCCAACAAACTCCCCCTCCGACTAGATGGAAGAAACAGCCATTCCGGCTATCTCTCGGCATACCTCAAGCTTCCCCCTCGGTAATGACTTCGTCATCATATCAGCTCCATTATCATCCGTATGAACTTTCTCAAGTTCCACTTCCTTAGAAGCAACCACATCACGTATCCAATGATACCTCCTCTGAATGTGTTTTGACTTCGAATGAAATGTAGAATTCTTCCCGAGACAAATAGCGCTTTGACTATCACAAAGCAACACATACTTTTCTTGCTTGAAACCGATCTCTTCACAGAAGTTCTTCATCCACAACAGCTCTTTACAAGCTTCAACTGCAGCAATGAACTCTGCCTCAGTGGTAGATAGTGCAACACACTTTTGCAACCTTGACTGCCATGCCACAGCTCCACCCGCAAATGTTACCAAGTAACCCGAAGTAGATTTGCTAGAATCAGCATCTCCCGACATGTCAGAATCAGTGTAACTGACAAGCAATGACTTCTTACCTCCAAATGTAATCTTCAAATTAGAAGTCCCTCTGAGATATCTCAAAATCCACTTCACAGCATTCCAATGTTCTCTTCCCGGATTGGAGAGAAACCTGCTGACAACTCCAACGGCGTAGGCTAAATCCGGTCTTGTACAGACCATGGCATACATCAAACTACCCACTGCAGAAGCATACGGAACCTTCGCCATATCTTCCTTCTCCGCATATGTCTTCGGACTTTGTTGACTGCTCAGTCTTAAGTGTGGAGCAAGAGGAGTACTCAACACTTTAGACTTGTCCATGTGAAACCGCTTAAGTACTTTTTCAATGTACTTCTCCTGAGATAAGTGAATCAGCTTCTCACCTCTATCCCGAATAATTCTCATACCAAGAATCTGTTTCGCTGGACCCATATCTTTCATGGCAAAGGACTCACTGAGCTGCTCTTTCAACTCCTTAATTCTGTCCATGTTCCTGCCCACAATCAACATATCATCGACATACAGCAACAAGATGATAAAATCATCCTCACCGAACACCTTCACAAATACACAATGGTCTGAATCAGTCTCTGCATAACCATGCTCCCCCATAACAGACTTGAACTTCATGTACCACTGCCTTGGTGCTTGCTTCAATCCATAAAGGCTTTTCTTCAAGCGGCAAACCAAATTTTCTTTGCCCTTTTGCACATAGCCTTCCGGTTGTTCCATGTAGATCTCTTCCTCCAAATTACCATGAAGGAAAGCAGTCTTCACGTCCATTTGCTCAACCTCTAGATCAAGGCTCGCTGCCAATCCAAGTACAACCCGAATGGATGACATCTTCACAACAGGAGAAAAGATTTCATCATAATCAATTCCCTTCTTTTGGCTGTAGCCTTTCACAACCAATCTAGCCTTGTGTCGAGGTGGCAAATTATCATCCTCATGCTTAATTCTGTACACCCACTTATTAAGCAGAGCCTTCTTGCCCTTAGGCAATTCCACCAACTCAAAAGTATGGTTCTCCTCAAAAGAATCCATCTCCTCATCCATGGCTCCAAACCACTTATCCTTGTGTTCATCCTCCAAAGCTTCATCATAGCTTTCAGGCTCTCCCCCATCAGTAAGTAATACATACTCACTAGGATCATACCTTGTCGACGGTTTAAGACCTCTCTCGGATCTTCTAACAATAGTAGGTTGGTTCTCAGCAGCTGGTGTCTCACCATGATCGTCACCATGATCACCACTACCATCTTCATGTGCGGGAGCATCTGCACTGGGTGTATTATCCTGAACCTCAACCTCAACCTCACCGTGAACCGATGTAGAAGGAGTAGCCTCTGTATCGATCAAACCCTCAAAAATCTGAGTTGGCTTTTTGGACTTGTCAATGTCCTTAATCGTTTGATCTTCCATAAACACAACATCTCTGCTCCTTACGAGCTTCCTCTCAACGGGATCATAAAATCTGTACCCGAACTCATCATGACCATAACCGATGAACACACACTGCCGCGACTTCATCTCAAGCTTCGATCTATCAACCTTGGGAATATGAACAAATGCCTTACACCCAAAGACCCTCAAGTGACTGTAAGAAACATCCTTACCAGTCCAAACCCTCTCTGGAACATCACCATCCAATGGAGCACTTGGTGACAAATTCAGCACATGAACCACCGTGTTCAAAGCTTCTGCCCAGAAAGTCATCGATAAGCCTGACTGTGAGATCAAACATCTCATCCTCTCGACAATCGTCCGATTCATCCTTTCAGCCAACCCATTCAACTGTGGAGTATGAGGTGGCGTGAACTGATGCCTTATTCCATGCTCTTTGCAATAAGCATCAAATGGTCCAAGATACTCTCCACCATTATCACTGCGGATACACTTCAGCTTCTTCCCCGTTTGTCTCTCAACCAATGCCACAAAGTGCTTGAAATATCCCAGCACCTGATCCTTCGTCCTCATAGGAAATACCCACGACTTCCTTGAATGATCATCAATAAAAGTCACATAATATGATGCGCCACCAAGAGATCTTGTCTTCATTGGACCACACACATCTGAGTGTACCAAATCCAGTACCTCGGGTTTCCTAGAAGGTGCGGAAGACTTGAAAGATACCCTGTGTTGTTTTCCCGCAAAGCAATGCGAACACTTCTGTAGGTGCAAACCAGAGATTCCTGGAATCACCTCATTCTTAGACAACAACCATTCCCTTCTCACTCATGTGACCGAGTCTCTTATGCCATAACTCCATGGCATTATCATTCTCCACCGCATTAACAACATCTTTGGAGACCTTAGCCTGCATCCAATAGAAAGATGAAGACTTCTCACCTCGAGCCACAATCAAAGAACCGCGAGAGAGCTTCCATTTACCACCACCGTGCAAACTGAAATAGCCCTCATCATCAAGTCTTCCCGTCGATATCAGATTCATCCTAATATCAGGAACATGCTTAACATCCTTAAGCACCAGCCTAGTACCAAGACTAGTCTCCAAGCAAACATCACCAATGCCAGCAACCTGAGCCATCGCATCATTCCCCATCTTCACAGAACCATAATTACCCGTAGTATAGGTAGAAAACAAATCCCGCTGTGATGTAGCATGAGTAGTAGCTCCACTGTCAATCACCCAACTGGTGTCCTGGCATGCGACATTAATGGCATCACCCTCAAGAAGAATGAGAAACTGATCTTCGGTGAGAGTCACCCGATCCACCTTTTCTTCTTGATTTCCTTGCTGCTTGTTTTTCAACTTCCAGCAATCCTTCTTCATGTGCCCTTTCTTATGACAGAAGTAGCACTCCATATTAGCAAATCTATTAGACTTGCTCCTGCTCCTGTTCTTGTCTCTCTTGGGATCTCTACTTGTACTTCTCCCCCTTGACTCAGTAACAAAGACATCTGAACGCGAACTGCTAGCATTCGACTGCCTTCTTGCTTCCTCATTAAGAACACTGTTCTTCACTGAATCCATCGAAATAACACCTTCCGACGCGGAGTTACAAAGAGACATCCTGAAAACCTCCCAAGAGTCCGGTAAAGTACCGAGAAGCCACAGACCGTGAATCTCATCATCAAAACTTGATGCCCATATCAGACAACTTGTTGAGCAATCCCTGAAACGCATTCAAGTGATCTGTCATCGGAGTCCCCTCCTGATACCTCAGCTCAATCAACTTCTTGATCATGTACATCTTGTTGTTTCCGGTCTTCCTAGCATATAACTGCTCCAGCTTCTTCCACAAAGAACGAGCATCCGTCTCAGTCTCAATATGATGCAACACATTATCATCTACCCACTGCCTTATCAACCCACACACTTGGCGATGCTGCAGCTTCCACTCTTCATCCGTCTTCTTCTCAGGTTTCTGCTCCTCGAAGACTGGAACATGGAATTCTTTAACAAAGAGCAAATCCTCCATCTTGCCCTTCCATAGATGATAGTTAGCACCATTCAAGCTTATCATCCTGCTCATATTTTCCATCTTTCACACAAGCAAATAACAACCCAAAGTTATCAAAACCAAAGCTCTAAAACCAGAAGCTCTGATACCACTCTGTTGGGGAAAGTCACACGGCGCAGCGGAAATACTAATGGTCGTGTTCCCCTGACCTTGTGTGAACCTGTGAAGAAAATACTTCGACGATGGCAAGATATAAATTGCGAAAACTAAATGAGACACACAATTTTACGTGGAAAACCTCCTCGATGTGAGAAGGAAAAACCACGGGACCGTAGTCCACTCAAAAATCCACTATATAAATGGTATGAGTACAACCACGTCCTCCCTGTTCAACAGCCTGAACAGAACAGAGAGTCTAGCTACAAAGAGCTATCTCCAACACAAACAACAACAACAAGAGAGCAACACAAAGCTTCAAAACCGGCAGCAACCAAACGACCTCAGCTCACAAGATTCCGGCTTCCAGAACTAATCCAACCGTACAAATCCAAGATAAACAAGTCGACAATACCTCTGCCAATTTCAGCTCAAGAAGAGAAGATCTCACCGTTGGATTTACCAAACACCCAAGACTGCTCTGCTGAAGAACTATGGCGACCAGCTTCAAGAAAACCCAGACAACAGAAGATCCAACCGTTGAAATCCAAATCCCTTCGGTGAACCTCTAACCCACTGACTGAAGAAGCTTCTCACAAAATATCAGCCCGATCAGGATCCGTTTGACCTTCCAAATCCAGTCTTGAAATCACCTTACGAGTTTTCTCTTCTCCTTCTCTCTTTTTCTCTTTCTCTCTTTTGTCTCTCTCTCTAAACTCTATTATTGTGAGTCTACAGTGCAAAAGGTCATGAGATTATTATTATGTCTCATGCCCACTTGGTTCTCTCTCATCTAGGAGGGACCCAACAGTATCTTACATGTTTCCTCAATGAAACCCTTTTGAACGTTGGACAAAGTCTATTATGTTTTAAGCTTTTTTTTTTTTTTTTTTGTAACCAACTGCTGATAAAAGGGTATAAAGGAGACCATCACACTTCACAAGACTTGAGACCATGGAAACTGTTTGTGTCATTGGTCACGTTGAGTTCTTTATAAAGATGAATCTTTTTCGTTTTATTAGAAGTCTTGACGCAGGTCCCAAGAACCAAGATAACAGATGGCTAGATTAGCATTGTGGACTATACTATATGACAATATAATATATACTTGAAATGATATTTTACAATAAAGGCCATCACGATGATCCAATCACTTAGATCAAGAGCCCGTCAAGGAACTATATTTGATTTTATCTTCTTTATTGGGCAATTTGGGATTTAATTCTTCTTTATTAGCCACCAAAGCTTGGAAACTCAATAAAACAATTTTAGAAGTACTACTTTGACCAGCGAACAATAGCAACGATTATACTACAAAATGCCATTTAATTCGAGGATTTCTTTTTTAGACGCCGTAGCAAATTATTGACCTAACATTCAAAGCTTACACGTAATTACTGTTTACTAATACTTCAATTAAGTTTTTTTTTCTCTCATTCACATCTACTTTTGCTTTTTCGGGATTTCTTGATGGAGATATCCGAACGACTAAGGGCAGGATTATCGGGGGAGGGGATAGTTTTTAGTGGGTTTTTAAGGGGGGACACAAAAGAAAAAAATGGATTGCAGAAAAGCCAGAATAAAAATAATAGCTGTTGGCTGGTTTTTTGCACTGTTCGCGCGGATCCCACTGACACGTGACGGCCCTCGATTGGTTGGTTTTTTTTTTATTCAGACAAAAAAAATTAAAAAACCCTTTGGTTTTCAGCGTTAATCATGATCTAACAAAATCTTGCTTGCCCTGAATGTAATTATATGCCCATGCTGGACTGACGATAGACTCACGTCCTCTTACCACTCTCCATTGATGAAGGCATAACAAATTCGATCCCAAATTGACAATTCTTGATAAGTATTAGAATCCAAAATGATGTCTACCATTAGTTTGGTAGTATCCTAGAAAAGAGAAGTTTGGTGATGTAAGCCCAATATTTGTATTATTAGCCAGTAAGCTATCAACTTCAGTCCCTGGTCAAATCATTGTTCGTATTATCAATTACTTGAATACTCGTTAACTTAATGAGATTAATAAACGGAATAATATATAACATGACGGCATCCCGACTAAGTGAAAATAACGTGACCAAGACAAATATCAAAGGACACGTGTTGGGAACATAATGGAAGAAATGTCCACTGATTATGTGCATCAATTTCAAGAATAAAATAAAAACCGTTTTGGTGACCAAAAACATTTGACAAAAAAAAAAAAAATCAACCCCTGATGTTGTTTTTGTTGTTGTCAATCCCATGTGTACTCGACTTTATGTATTTCTCTGATTAAACCGCATTAAATATCATAACTAAAAGTATTATTTGCCCATGTAATGTTGAAGACTCGCAAACAAAGGGAAGGACTTATTGAAGGTCTGAAGTTTCATGACTTAATGTATCTATATATTTTTATAAAAGAGAAGTAATATTCCAATGACCGTTTCTCATCCGCCAAATCAATCATCTCTCGGGATCATTTCAATGTTTTCTACACTTGTCTCATCATCTGATTAGTATAACAGCAAAATTTCACAATTTAAAATTCCTACAACGATTCATAAAAAAACTGACATAAATAAATGCATTACGTAATAAAATTATAAAACGACGTCCTTTATAAGAACCGACAAAATAAACAGAGAAGAAAAGTGAGAAACGCTTAAAACCTTTTCAAGAATACATGAACTCTTCCTCTTCCTCCTCCCTAGTTCCACTTCAAAGTTTCTTGATTTGGGATCTGCGATCGGACAAAAGGAAGTGAAGAAAATTTGGTCTTGTTTCTCGGCTTAGCTGCTTCATGTCTACTTCTTTACAAAACAGCTTTCCTCTTCCTCAAGAGCTCCATGTCACAATCTCACCTCTCCTCGTCCTTTGCTCGATCACCCTCTTCGTCTTCTTCTCACAAACAGTAAGCTGTTAATACTCATGCTGTCATGCATATGTCTCAATCTGTGCTCTGTCCGGAATGGTTTGATTTTTTTTGGAATCTTTAATCAGAAACGTGTTTCTTGTTTCTTTCAGAGATCAAAGTCAATCAGTTTTAGAGAAGTTCTGGAGAATGCGTCCACAGAAATCGAACAGTTATCGTAACTACGTTAATCAAGCGTGGGCAGAGCCGAACTCTCTGTTCGATTTGTTTCTTGAAAGCTTTCGTATCGGACAAGGAACACAGAAGCTACTTCAACACGTGGTTGTGTTTGCTTGGATCCCAAGGCTTTTGATCGGTGCTCACAACTTCACCCTATTGCTACTATTTAGAAACCTCAGGAACTGATTTCTCCGGCGAGAAACTGTTTGCTACTCCTGATTACCTCAAAATGATGTGGAGGAGAATCGAGCTTCTCACACAAGTGCTTGAAATGGGATTTAACTTCATCTTCACGGTACTCATCTTAATCACCCTTTACAATCTTTGTTCTTTAAAAATCTTTTGGATCAATCTATGAACAAGAAAATCTATTTGTAGATAACTTACGGTTACGGTTGTCTTAGAGGATGTGCGTTACATTTGCATTAGCATAGGACCCATATAAAAGTTAACATAAATTATCTATATTTTCAATTCCAAGTTTTAAGAAAATTAGTTACACATAATGTATTGTCTGAATTTAATACATAAGGCCCTACGCAATTAAAAAAAATATCACAGCTAATATTACATCTACCTAACTATGCATGGTAGTCCATTAATAATTGAAGAGTTCACAGTAAATAAATTAAACGCAAAATTATTGTCCAAGTGTGTGAATTTTAGAAAAATAAAGTACAACCATATGTGTGAATAGTAAATGCTACATTTGATATAAGAATTCAATTAAACAAAACGATGTTAACTTTGAAAATCTCCTATATATATTTAGGATGCAAGATATAATGTGGCTTAGAGATCCATTTCCTCGGCTATATCCAGATGGGGATTTTCAGATGGCGTGTGATCGATTCTTTGGTGATCCTTATGACTCAGACAATTGGGTAAACGGAGGCTTCACTTACGTGAAATCAAACCACAGAAGCATTGAGTTCTACAAGTTTTGGTACAAATCTCGTCTAGATTATCCAGAGTTACATGACCAAGATGTGTTCAACAAGATCAAACACGAGGCATAGTCTCAGAGATTGGGATCCAGATGAGATTCTTTGACACGGTTTACTTTGGTGGGTTTTGTCAGACGAGCAGAGACATAAACTTGGTGTGTACGATGCATGCTAATTGTTGTATTGGATTAGAGAAGAAGCTTCATGATCTTAATCTCGTTCTTGATGACTGGCGAAAATATTTGTCTTTTAATCTGAACAAGTTATGAATACGACTTGAGTGTTCCTACGAAGTGTTTTGTGAATTGAAAGACTTGAATTCAGTTTGAGGGGCAACTTGTTGTTTAATTTGTGTAAAGCATAAAGCTTTCAAAATGAATAATTGTTTTAAAGAATAATCTTATCTTTATTTTCATCTTTGTAAAAGCTATATTAGTCAAGAATCAAAGAAAGGTCAAGAACCGATCACGTGGACTAGAGTTGATTTACAGTAAAGTTTATAACTCGATGTAATTTGCAGTAAAAACTATGTGGTAGAAACTGTAGATTTATGTAGTGAAATCGCAGTAAAAATAATATGAATTACAAATATTTTATAATTATGACTGGTAACGTTTTGATGTATAAGTTGCAGTTATATATCAATAATAATAACATTTAACAATAATAGCTTAACATGTTAACAAAAAAAATAGCAATAATAATTAATTATTATAATTGATTAAATTTAAAATATATTAAACTAAATAATTAAATTTAACTAAATTAAGGAAATACAGTAATATAATTATGTAAATTTTCTACCACAATGTACATATATATTTACATATAATTTAATGTATGTAAAAACCTTTAGTTACCAAATAGATTTAGCAATTAAATTATAGAAATAATATTAGATAGTTTAAATATAACTAGTAACTATAAACATCTATATAAAAGAAATTTCACGTGAGAACTTGAATTA
>NW_026015717.1:0-91938 GCF_020379485.1 Brassica napus
TTATACATGTACTGTTCTAATTGTCAGTTGTATTTATAAAGGAAGAGAGATATTATTAGCATATCCGATCAAGATGACTGTTTGTTTAACTTGGGTCTTTCCGACTGATGGTTCTTAAATTAATAATATTATATAAAAGCTGATATTAAAATCTTTTCTTTTTGCAAGAGATGTATATGCGTTAAAAATGAACACGAATCAAATATCTAGGTTTTTGAAATATTTGTGATCCGATCAGTTTCATCTGAATAATAATTTAATTCCATGCGAATTTTTCGGCATTTTGATATTTGATTTTTTTATATTTTTAATCATATATCCAATTTGATTCGTAAAAAAAAAATTAATATTTAAAAAAGGTAAATAAAAAATAATTCAAATTAAATAAAATTCTTAAGTTTTATACAAAATATATTAATTCTATATTATATAACCATTTATGTTTTGTGTTATGTTTTATTTTATCATTGATCGAAATTGTAGTTGGCTAAATAGTTAAGGACTATTTTTATAAGATAATTATTATTTTTAATCTATACGAATAATTCTAAATGTCATCTATATAAAAACAGAAAAGAGTATTTTTTATTATGAGTATACGACCCATTACATGTGTACCAAAAAAGGATTTCATGGTACACGATTATAAAATTTGTGCGGCATGTGTCAGACTGTCAGGTGGTGAAAACAACACAAAGGAAAATACACAACCATTTTCACACGGTGTCAATAACTTATGATTGCTTTGTCAATAGATATTACAATCAGAAATCGAAGTATATGCCAATATTTGAATGCAGAAAAGTAGAAAAGTATATACCACTCGTTTTTAATTTTGTCAACGTCTTTCAAACTATCATTTGTTTGACTGATTCTCTTATTTCTAATTTAAGAATTCTTATAAAAGGGGGTGTCGCTTTCTTCAACAAGTTTTGAATTTTTTTTCTTCCGGTGTAGCCTTTATTCAATTCCATGACAGAACCAGAGTTGACAAAGACATACGTGCTCTGTAATAACTCGAGTCGCTTCTTATATTCATGTCAAAACTTAAAAGAGTTTCAAGTTTGGTCTCATATCAAGATTACAAAAGATGGCAGAAAGGGTAGAAGCATCTGTTACAGATGGAGAAAGCACGATCGAAGAAAGAGACAGAGAACTTATGAGGGAATTTGAGGAGGGACTCGATCAACCCATGGACGAAGAAGCTGACATGCTCAAGGACATGCACGGAGAAAAAGTAATTACTTACTCTATTTTACTCTGTTTCGGTTTCATATAGAGAGTTTGAGAAATGGAAAAAAGATTAGGTTTTTTTTAATTTTTGCTTTTTTCATCAGAGCTTTTCGATGTTGATGCTACTGAGACTATCATTCCAAAGTCTAGGGATAGTTTATGGCGATCTAGGGACTTCTCCATTGTATGTGTTCTACAATACATTCCCTGATGGAATTGATGATAGTGAAGATGTAATCGGAGCTCTTTCTTTGATCATTTACTCTCTTCTGCTTATACCTCTCATAAAGTATGTGTTCATTGTCTGCAAAGCTAATGATAATGGTCAAGGTAAGCTTTTAAAAGCTTGATCATTGTTTTTAACCAAACCGGTTTAGTTTATACTCAATGTTTGTGTGCAGGTGGACTTTAGCTATATACTCATTGCTTTGTAGACATGGTAACGTGAATCTCATCCCGAATCAACAACGCAGCGACGAGGATCTCACGACTTATAGTCGAACTTCAGTCGCTGAAGGATCTTTTGCTGCTAAAACAAAGAAGTGGTTGGAGAGTAGACATTCCAAGAAGAGAGCACTTCTTGTCATTGTTCTTATAGGGACGTGTATGATGATAGGTGATGGTATCTTAACCCCAGCCATCTCCGGTAACTAAGAAGCTTCTCTCCCTTTCTTTCTTGACATGTTCACTCAGACCTTTCAGTTTACAAAACCTTCTTTTTAACAGTTCTTTCAGCCACTGGTGGGATCAGAGTCAACAATCCCAAAGATGAGCAGCGGTAACATGCAAATTCAGTTTTCATATCTTTTTTGTTTTTGCTCACTTGCTATGATCATTTTGTTTTGGCAGACATCGTTGTGCTTGTGTCTGTCATCCTTTTAATTGGACTGTTCAGTATGCAACACTATGGTACGGACAAGGTGGGGTGGCTCTTTGCGCCTATCGTTCTTATTTGGTTCCTCTTCATTGGAGCCACTGGCATATACAACATCTGCAAACACGATACAAGCGTTTTAAAAGCGTTTTCGCCAAAATATATATACTTGTACTTCAAAAGAAGAGGGCGAGATGGTTGGATTTCGCTTGGTGGCATTCTTCTCAGCATAACAGGTAAAAGTAGCTTCAAAGAGATTTCTTTAGAGCTATCTTTAAAATGTTTTAATAGGTACAAAGTCTCACATCGGAAGTTGGAAGCTATCTTTAAAATGTTTCCTTTGAAAAAATTGTAGGCACGGAGGCACTATTCGCGGACATTTCTTATTTCCCTTTACAAGCGATACAGCTAGCTTTTACACTTTTTGTATTCCCTTGTCTTCTTCTAGCATACTGCGGACAAGCTGCGTTTCTTGTGAACCACAAGGAACATTATAAAGACGCCTTCTATGCATCTATCCCTGGTTTGTCCTAAACATTTTTCAAAAGCTTTACTAGTCTTGAATTTATAGTGTGCTCTTCCAGAATACTGAAGCTCTTATTAGGGACAAAGTCCCATGTTAGAAGTTAAAAAAGATCTTAATTATTATAAAGGATATGAGTCAATCTAGTTACTGTCATTTGTTGGAAACTCGTCTGATTTAATATGATATCATAGCCCGAAAACTCCAATCTAGTCGATATTTGGTCTGATATCCTGAGATTAATGGTCAAACAACTATCATGTAGTTTTAAGTTGGAAGCTCATCTAACTAACTCTCTTTTGCTTTGACCCCATAGAAAGCGTATATTGGCCGATGTTAATAGTGGCGACCGGAGCTGCAATCGTTGGGAGCCAAGCTACCATCTCAGGGACTTATTCGATAATCAAACAGGCCGTGTCTCATGGATGTTTCCCTCGAGTTAAAATTGTTCACACTTCCAAGAAGTTCCTAGGTCAGATCTATTGCCCTGATATTAACTGGATACTCATGATTGGTTGCATCACCGTCACTGCTAGTTTCAAGAACCAGACCGAGATCGGAAATGCATACGGTAAGATGTACAGGACTAGAGGTTTGGCATTGTTAGTTAGATTTTTAGTATTTATCTGACTGTTTTTGGTATCTTGGCGAATATTAGGAACTGCGGTTGTGGTCGTGATGCTTGTGACTACATTACTGATGGTGCTGACCATGCTTCTCGTGTGGCGGCGCCACTGGATCTTTGTCCTTGTATTCGCCATTCTCTCCTCGTGGTGGAATTGTCGTACTTCTCGGCTGTGATCTTAAAGGTCAATGAAGGAGGATGGGTTCCGCTCATGATAGCAGCCATCTCCCTTCTGGTAATGTTTGTTTGGAATTACGTAACAGTCAAGAAGTATGAGTTTGAAGTGCACAGTAGAGTTTCCATGAGTTGGATCCTCGGTCTCGGTCCCAGCCTTGGGCTTGTACGTGTCCCCGGGATCGGGTTGATCCACTCGGAACTAGCGAGTGGTGTCCCTCGCATCTTCTCTCATTTTATCACTAACCTCCCGCGATTCACTCCGTCGTAGTGTTTGTATGCGTCAAGAACCTCCCGGTATACACTGTCCCTGAAGAAGAGAGGTTTCTTGTGAAGAGAATCGGACCAAAGACATTCCGAATGTTCCGCTGCGTAGCCAGGTACTATCCTTTCTTCTTCTCTGTTCTTTAGAAAAAAAAAAGTGTTTTAAGACCGTTATAAATCTCTAAAACTTTTTTTATAGGTATGGTTACAAAGATCTACACAGGAAAGACGACGATTTTGAAAACAAACTGTTCGATAATCTCTTCTCGTTCGTCCAAACCGAAACAATGATGGAGTCAGATTCAAACTATAGCCCTTATTCATTTAACCATAGACAAGAGTCCAGAGATGAATTGATACGTAACAACAACAACAACCACAATAAAAACATGGTTATGTTTTCATCGATGGTGGACTACACCGAATCCGCTATAGTTCCAGCTGATTCACCGCATAGCGCAATGAGTTTCAGTCAGAACTACACGGTGGAGGAAGAGGAGGAGGATGAGTTGGAGTTTCTAAAGATTTGTAAAGAGACAGGGGTTGTCCATATCATGGGAAACACTGTGGTGAAAGCAAGAAAAGGATCATTGGTTCCAAAGAAGATAGCCATTAATTATGTTTACCGGTTTCTTGCTAAGATGTGTAGGGCGAATAGTGCTATCTTACATGTTCCACATGAAGCCCTTTTAAACGTTGGACAAATCTGTTATGTTTAGCTTTTCTTTTCTTCAACTTTTGTAAAACAATTGCTGATAAAAGGGTAATAAAGGATACTAATCACAAGGCTAAACTATAGAAACTGTAATGTACGTTGAAGTTCTTTATCGAGATGAATCTTAGTACATGTATTAAATGTCCTGACACGATCCCAAAACCAAGATTCAGCATATGGCTAGATGAAGAAGCGTGTTTCATGATCGGTGGCCATCTCGCAAACACGAGTTCAATCAAACGTGTTTGCCAAGGCCTGATTTCCTTTTTCTTTTGCGGCAATATTTTATCTAAATTACTTTGGAAAACCTAATTGAACGGAACTCGATTTTCCGGATATTAACCAATTCTTAGTTTTACTATTCGTACTAAACTGATAACTATCTGAACGAATTTCCCTCAGTTCTTAAGTGGATCCTAAACTTGAAAAAGCCGACACGAACAAGAACGAGTAACCAAACGCCGGTGCCTACAATAGACTCTTGATTTGACACAAAATATGGCATATTTCACCAGAGCTTGTGCCACATTAAGGAAGCTTAATTGTTAATGAGTGGCCGGCCAATTGGTTTTGGTTTGGTACTTTAGTTTAGCTTAATCAAATCGGTTTTAGTTTTGTTTACTTCTGATTTCGGAATTTGTTTCGTAAGCAAAAATATGAACTGAACTTTTGTGATAAGATCTCCTATATATTATTTCAGGATCTTTTAAAAGTTGTAACCTCAATTTTGTACTAATTACAATATGAACTTGCTGAGTTGTCAACACCTAACATCTACTTATTGCTTACGTGACGGCTTTATAATAACTGTGGACAAACCTTAATGTAACAATTTATTCTCTAAAGAAATTATAACTTAACATAAAAATGGTCCGGTATATACTTTAGTCCTTACGAATCTCCCTTCCTAAACTAAATCTATAAAAGTAAAGATACATTCCAAATCTTGCTACTACACACGTAGCCACATGATACATCTTTAATCGAAACCAATATGACAGAGATGTTTTAGATCACATAATTTAACTTAATATATGCTATTACACGTACAATGGCATATTTGCTCCTTATGAATTCACATGCTAACAACTCTAGTGAGTTGAACTCATACAGTACTCATTACAAAGAGAAGTGAGTCATGTATTATTAGGTTATTAATTGAGCCATAATGTATTATTTTGTGTTGTTATATACATATGTGTATAAGATATAACCGGAATTTATATATTCATGTGACCGAATTATTTTTAGTTTTGGAATGGTCTACGAAGTATACTATATGAATTTGGCTTTACGAAGTTAATGGGACTATTAAATTGTGTTCAGTGTGAATCTCTCCTCAATATAGGACTAATTCATATCATTATGTCTTTATTTTCTATTTTTATTTAGAAATCAATTATGGTAGTTTAGTAATGGGATTGTGTGCGCGGCAATTCAAGATAATAACACAGATTATAAATATGGAAAAGGAAATTTGGTCAAACGAATCAACTAAAATTAAAGATCTTGCTCAAATAAGGCTAATATTAATGTGTATTGATTATGTCAGTATATTCTAATTTCGTGAAATTAACAATCATATGTTCACATATTAATTAGCTAAATATTTGTAATTATTTTTGTTTGACGCATTATATATAAGAGGAGTTAGGTCTTGCGTTCGGTGGCCCCGTCGGTTTTGGTTCGGTTGATTCGGATTTTCGGTGTTATGCTCATAAGTCCCATTCGGGTTTTACTAATTATCAGATCGGGTTCGGTTCGGTTCCTTCGGGGTTAGGTCCGGATCGGATTGTAACCAATGTTTAAAATCGTCCAAAATATATATATTTTAAAACCTCAAAAATTGACAAAATAAATTCAAAATATATAAATTATTTGCAAATATAATTAAAATTAGTTAAACTAACTAAATTAACTAAAAGGAGTTAAAAATAAAAAAATAAAACAAACTACAAAATATTTTTGAATACTCTAAAATATCTAAATCACCTTAACATATATAAAAACATTAACATATTTAACTAATTTTGGATATCTTCGGATCCTAATTCGGATTTCGATTCGGGTTATAACCAAACTCCAAAGTACTAAACTCATAAGTCCCGTTCATATATTTTTGTATAACAGTTCGGATTCGATTTCGGTTTTTCCGGTTCGGTTTAAGTAGATACTTCAGGTTGAGGTAAAAACGCTCAGGCATAAAGAGGAGTTATAAGACCCGCATATTCCTATATTCCTTCCAAATAAAAATGGATTTTTACTCTTTACGAGTCCTAAAATTGACGATGACTGCAATAAACTATAAGTCTCACTTCAGGTGTGAAGCCATTCAAATTCATGTTGAAGATTAACATTAATAAGCTCATAGTGGAGCAGAGGCCATCATTATGAATTAAGCTAAGCTCATATATTTATAAAGTCATGGGCAGTATTATAAGAGACAGATCCAAAAGTTTGCTATATAAATATAATGCATTTTTTCAGTTTTACGTACTATGTGTTTAGTGTGCGTATAGTTTGAATATTACATATGATACATATTTTCTATAATTATAAGATACAAACTATGAACGAAAATATATAGTTAATTGATGTATTTTTTATGATATTCTCATCCTGCGCATGTCTCATATCTTGTTTGATAATTTGAAATACTTCTTCTGTTCCAAAATAGTTGATGTTTTAGATGAATGCAAAATAATTAAGACATACATATTTTCCTAAAAATTAACACTAAAAATATAAAATAAATCTAATTCAGCCAATCATAAAAAATAATATAAAACATCATGGGTAACACAGTTTTCAATGACCTTTAAACTAATTAAAAAATATCAAGCATTATGTATTTTGAAACATCAATAACTCTTCAAAATATCATCAATTATAAAATAGAGGGAGTAAGAATTAAAAATACTTTTATATAATTTATATTTAAATTTTTTACACATAATTAATTTAAGCTAATTTTATCATCTCGTATTTGATAAATAATTTGTATGTTTGATGGAATAAAACTCAAAAGCTGCAATAAAAGTAACATTAACTATAATCTGATACTAAGTAATCAGTAAAATAATTTTTTTATTTTTAATAAATACATATTGATCTAATTTTAATTATTGAAATTTTAAAGGAATTTGTATGTTTTATATATTTATTGATATTATTTTTCTTTCAAATTTCTTTGAAATGTATTGTCATTCCATGAGTTTGTGCTATTTATATGTGTATTACTTTAAATTAATCTATAATTTAGGAGATAAATTGGGAAATGCCACAAATACCACATTCATAGTACCACTTTCATGTTTACATTAATCACTTTTACTCTCACTTTTAATGAAGGGTAAAAGACACTTATACCCCTAGGGTTAACTAACCTAGACTTAGGGTTTAGAGTTGAGGGTGAAGTAGGGTTTTTGGAAGGTGAATTTTAGGATTCTAATTATATAAATAAATACTCAAAAAGTATAAAATATTTTTTTAAAAAAATAGTTTCAACAATAATTTTCGATTTTCAAAAAGAAATTTTGAAAAAAGTAAAAAAAAAATAAAAAAAAAGTTTGAATTTGTAAAAGTATAATTCGAAAACATAAAAAAAAATATTTTAATTTTTTATTTATTTAAATAATGATTTATTATATATATAGATTGCAAGTGTATAATAGTGTTTTGTCACTTAATGAATAAGATATTTTTGAAAATGTTCCTTTAGATGTGGTAAAAATGAAAAGTGGTACTATGAAAGTGGTAAACATAAAATTTTCTCAAATAAATGATATATTTCTTATTTAGTGCAGTGGTTTAATTATACTTCTGAATTTATATATGTAATATATATTATTTTATTTTTATATACGTAATATATATATGTAAAAGAAAATTTAGCTAATATCAATTTATAAAATATTTTAATTATAACACAAAAATATTTAATTACTTACAATTTTAAAATTTATATCATAATAAAAATAAATATATAAGAGAATCTTTTTAGTTATTTTTGTTTAGATAATTATTTTTTAACAAAATATTTTTTGTGATAAAGTTTGATACGATAATAAATTTGATGAAATCTTAAAATATTACAAAATCTCAATGACATAATTCGTATTATACCACGTTACATCAGCAATTTTTTAATAATTTTTTTTGTTTAAAAAGAATAATCAATAGATCGACTATGACATGAAATTTTTAGAATTAAATTTTTTCTCTTGATTATATAGAATTTTGTCTCAGTCATGCTTATAAAAAGAAACTGATCTTAAATGGAATATGCGTTGTGGAAACCCCCTTGGTCCAGTGGTTTAACCAAGGGTTCATTAATGCTTCTACACCAGAAGATCTGGATTTCAATTCCCGGAGAAAGCGGAATTATGCGAACTAAAGGAGAAAAGGTTTACAAGAGATCTACAACATGGCGCAAAGAATACCGTCAAGTGTGGATCCGATATGGTAGCTCAGGTGATGCAGTCAGGCGTGAATCATTATACGGCAGGTAGAATTGTCGGCTGTAGAATTGTCTGTAATATTTCTCATAGTTGTAATAGCATAATTATCATGTATTAAAAAAAATGGAATATGCGTCTTAATGACAAAATTTGTAGATTTTTATCAACTATTTTGAAGTAAGAAAACGATTGTATATTTCCTTGGAGTACGATATTGTGTAATTTTAACTATCAAAATATTCCAACATATTCAAAGGTAAAAATTACATGATTGAATTATATTTTTCTAGAGGCATATGCTGGAATGATGCAAGAACTAATACGACAGCAAAAGTGACATAAATTGTAGCAATTAACATAAACTGTAACAGATTTTTTCAAGAAAATATATATGTACCAGGGGAGGGTGTATTCAATTGTATTAAAATGACATACATATCTACTGTCATATAAATCTGAATTAATTATTTTTTACTGTTATTGAAAATATTTTAAGTTAAAATTTTGATTCTTTCTAATCATTTTAGAATGTTTTGGTTTTTTTAGTTAAAAATAAAATAAAATAAAATCTCAAATATCATACTTTATATGAGTTTTTTGGGTTTAACTAAAATCATTATAAAATTCCAGCTCACCTAAAATCATCTAAAATTTTAATAAAAATCATATGATTTTAGATTCTAACTTGAATGCACCCACTAGAACTTTTTTTTGTCTAACTTTCAAACGAAGTTTTTTGTCTAACTTTCAAACGAACTTTGAAAACTTACTGGACAGTTATCTCAAATTGTCATTTTAAGTTTTTGTCACAAAAATAGCTTTCAAAAAAGAAAATGATCAAAATAGTTCTTTTTTATTTTGAAAATTTTAATTTTAATTTTTTATTTTTTTTAAATTTGAAACTCTATCCTCAAAACCTCACCCCTTAGCTCTAAGCCCTAAAGTCTAGATTAGTTAAACCTAGGGTAAAAATACATGTTTACCTTTTAATAAAATTTATTTTGATCATTTTTTTCATTGATGGCTATTTTCGTGAGAAAAACTAAAAAAAAAAGGATTATCCAAGAAATTTCTCAAACTTATTTTTCTTCATCTTTTTTTTACAAAGGGCTTACGACTATACTAAAGAATATTTAAGAAGTTCTTAAAAATAAAATAAAAACATGAGTATTCTAATATAAATTAGTAAAGTAGTTAATTTTTTGTTAAAAATAAAAATCATGCCTAATAAATAATTAGAAAGAACTAGAGTAAACAATTAGGAAACCAAAACCAAGAGTTGCTCGGAGATACGAATTGCTAAACAATGCAATCTACCCATTATTCAAATGTATACTAGGACTGTGAAAATCGTTTGACGATCAAATTCCATCAAAACAGTATGAACTGTTCTGGATGGTGATGAAAGCATATAAGGTAATCGCCTCTTCTCGGAAAGAGACAAGGAAGAGGAAGAGCCCAAGAGTAGAAGAATATAGCGACAGAGACCAAGCCGGTGAAGAGGCTTTTACGAATTAGGATGCGGTCTCGATTTTTCTTTAAAGTTGGATTAGGTATATTTTTAGTGTGTTGGATTTTTAATTGGGCCGTTGAAATGAGATTATGGCGTTCAGTCATTTCTGGCCGTTGAAATATGATAAGAATTGTTTAAAAGACAATGATAGAAATATCAATCGCAATGGTGAAGAAGAACTAGACATTCATAATTCGATACAATATATTTGGTTGGTACGGAATAATGGAACACACCATTTTTATTGAAATTATCGAAACCACTATGGACAAATCGATGGTTCTGACCAGTATACTCCCTCTGTTTTATAATAAGTGTTATTTTAACATTTTTTTCTTGTTGCACAAAAAATGTCACTTTATAATTTCAATGCAAATTATACTTACTTTCAACTAAAAATTAATTGCAAACTGCATTGATTTTATAAATAATTTTATTTATCTCAAATAGTATTGGTTAAAGAGGTGTAATTAATAACAACTTACATATATTTGCGTCATTTTTTCTTAATCTGTGTGGAAAATATCAAAGTGACACTTATTTAGAAACGGAAGGAGTATTATCTTTATTGTACGGCACTATTGTTTCAATAGTTAAAAATTAGTGATATCATTTATATCAAGTGGTTCAGTTAATTGGATGGTAATCAGACGAATATTTATAGATTTAGTTTTGGAGTTAACCAATGTTATACAACAAAAGATAGTGGTACTTATGATGCGACATAAACTTAAAGATTGGAGAAAATTAACATTAATATTCTGTTAATAAAGAAGACCTTTAAAACATCAAGTAAATTCTTTCCATTTACTCTATTAATTATATAATTATATTAATTATGTCGCTTGTTGTTTTGCTATTCCATGAATCTTGTATGTATTCTTACATTTCATATAAATAAAGATTAGTTGAGAAAAGAAAATATTTCATGTGCAGCGTGTGTCACGTTGGTGAAAGCAAGACATAAGAACATGATTATTGGGGAGTTTTTAGAGTGGGGTTCTTAGCTGAATATAAGAATCCGTTTCTTAAATTTTAACTAAAAAAATTTAGAATCGGCTCTTAAAACTCTTATTTAAGAACCGGCTCTTAGCTTTTTTTAGTTAAAAGTTAAGAAACGGGTTCTTATATTCCGCTAAGAACCCCACTCTAAGAACCCTCCGATAATCTGATGTATATATACTCCTATCTCGTTAATTAACTTCCTAAGTACCCTAGATACTCTGATGTATATATACTCCTATCTCGTTAATAATAATAGACAAGCTTCTAAACCTATATGGTATCAGAGCCACCTTTTTTAATCAAAACACTTCAACGCCGCCTTCTCAATTTTTTTTTTTCTCCCAAAATGTCAACCTCCCCTTTTTCAACCAACGAACAAGTTATTCTCGATAACCAGACCTTCTTCAGCGTTAACATGACTAATGTCACTAAGTTAACAAGCAGCAATCATCTCATGTGGAGCAAACAAGTTCATGTTCTCTTTGATGCCTATGAACTTGCTGGCTATCTTGATGGATCCCTCGTTGTTCCTGCACCCACCATCACCACTGAAGACACGACAATGGTGAATCAGGAACACACACGCTGGAAACGCCAAGACAAGTTGGTGTACAGCGCCTTGCTTGGCTCGATCTCACCTAACATTCAACCGCTCCTGTCTCGTGCCACAACCGCAAGTCAGATCTGGGACACACTAGCCTCAACGTACGCGAAGCCGAGCAGAGCACATGTCAAACAAGTGCGTCAACAACTTAAGGAATGGAAGAAGGAGACCAAATCAGTTGATGACTACTTTCAAGGACTCACCACCAGATTCGATCAGTTGGCCATTCTGGGCAAGCCTCTAGAGCATGAGGATCAAGTGGAATTTATTCTCGAAGGTCTACCAGAAGATTACAAACCAATTGTTGATCAGATCGAGAACAAAGACACACCACCATCATTGACTGAGATCCATGAGCGCTTGCTGAACCATGAAGCTAAACTGCAGTCTTCAAAATCAGTTCTCTCGCTTCCTGCATCAGCAAATGTCTCCACATATCGCGGCAACAACAACACCAATAATGGACAGCGAAATCAAAACAACCGGAACTACTCCACCAGGAACAACAACAACCAACGCAGCAACAACAACTGGTCGCCTCAGACCTACACCAACCGCCAGGACAGTTACTCACCTCGCCCGTACCAGGGTCGCTGTCAGCTCTGCAGTACACATGGGCACAGTGCCAGGAGATGCCCTCAGTTCACTGGCGCCAATAGGAACAACAACACGGATGGACTCCAGCACCGTAACCCTTTCAGTCCATGGCAGCCAAGAGCTAATGTTGCAGTTGGTCCACAGTACACGGCAAACAATTGGCTTCTCGATAGTGGAGCGACCCACCATATAACAAGCGATCTAGCCAACTTGTCTCTTCACCAGCCTTACCATGGCAATGACGAAGTCCTCATCGGAGACGGTTCTGGTCTTGCAATCTCGCAAACGGGTTCCTCTTTCCTACCCTCTTACTCTCGTCCTTTAGCCTTACATAAAGTCCTATATGTACCCAATATCCATAAAAACCTTATATCTGTAAACCGATTATGCAACTCTAACCAAGTCTCTGTTGAATTTTTCCCGGCGCATTTTCAGGTGAAGGATCTCAGCACGGGGGTCCCATTACTCCAAGGACGGACTAAAGACGAGCTTTATGAATGGCCTGTCAACCCAAACACTATCCAAGCTTTCTTTGCTTCTTCTTCTCCTAAAACCAGTTTTATTTCTTGGCATGCCCGATTGGGGCACCCCTCTGTTTCTGTGTTGAACTCTGTTCTTTCGAAATATCAATTACCAGTTTCTTTTACTTCAGACAAACATTCTCCTTGCACTCATTGTCTCATAAACAAAAGCCACAAACTTCCCTTCTCTACCTCCACCCTAAAAACAACCCGACCATTACAAATAATCTACTCCGATGTATGGAGCTCTCCCATTCTCTCATCTGAAAACCACAAGTATTACCTCATTTTAATAGATCACTTCACCCGCTACACTTGGCTGTATCCATTGCAGCGCAAATCTCAAGTTCGCGAAACTTTCATTGCTTACAAGGCGCTTGTGGAGAAACAATTTCAGACACAAATCACCACTCTTTACTCGGACAATGGAGGCGAATACATTGCCCTTCGCGCGTTCCTCACAGAGCACGGCATCAGCCATCTCACCACACCCCCACATACTCCAGAACATAACGGACTTGCCGAAAGGAAACACAGACATGTCGTCGAAACAGGCATGACACTACTTTCTCAAGCGTCTGTTCCGAAGAAATATTGGCCCTACGCATTCGCCGCAGCTACGTATCTCATTAACAGACTACCTACACCGGTTCTATCCATGGAGACTCCATATCAAAAGCTGTTCCAGCGACAACCAAACTACAACAACCTCAAGATCTTTGGATGCCTATGTTTTCCTTGGCTCCGGCCTTACAATTCTCATAAGCTCGACGACAAGTCAAAACGATGTGTCTTCCTTGGATACTCATTAACTCAAAGTGCCTATCTATGCCTAGAAGACGATACTAACCGGCTGTATATCTCAAGGCATGTCCAGTTCGACGAAACTTCCTTCCCATTCAAGAAAACCCAACCATCAAAACTTCCATCTCAAACATCAGAACCGGAAACCTCTTGGATCCCGATTGTCACCCCTCTTCCTCATAAAGCTCCGTCTCCGTCACAACCCACTCCCATGGCGCCCCTGAGCTTGGACCTTCACATGTCAACACCTCCGGTGGCGACATCATCGCAATCTGCGTCGGCGAATTCATCGGGGACTCCTCCACCGTCAAACCAAAACTCAGGTGTTTTAATTCCTAACTCTATTTCTCAAATTCCTGGCCCAATTGAACCTGACCCTAGTTCGACATGCCCATTACCACAAAACCCATTACCACAAAACCCATTATCACAAAACCAAATACCAATTACTCTAAATGTCCAACCAGCCCAACAAACCCAAAACGTAAACCAAATATCTATGACCAATCCAATTTCACCCCCACCAGCAAACACGTCATCGTCTTCCCAACCTGAAACACAACCTTCGCAACCCGTTCTTCCTGTATCAAACCCGAAAATGACCACAAGATCCCAAAACAATATCCGCAAACCAAATAAGAAATACACCCTCTCTGTCCAAGCCAAACCAAAAAACAAATCCGAACCAACAACCATACACCAGGCCCTGCGAGATTCGAGATGGAGAGCTTCCTGTAATGAGGAATTCAATGCCCAGATTAAAAATCGAACATGGGACTTGGTTCCACCTCCGCCAAATCAAAATATAGTCTCATGTCGTTGGCTTTTTACCACTAAATATTTTGCTGATGGTACAGAGGAACGGCCAAAGTCGCGACTTGTAGCCCGGGGTTTCACACAACAATACGGAGTGGATTTTGCGGAAACATTCAGTCCAGTGATCAAAACTACAACACTGAGAACTGTTCTTGGAATTGCCGTCACCAAAAACTGGTCTCTTCGTCAACTAGACGTTAACCATGCGTTTCTTCAAGCACGGCTGTCTGATGAAGTATACATGACACAGCCACCAGGTTTCGTCGACAAAGATCGCCCTAACTACGTCTGTCGACTCAATAAGGCTATCTATGGCCTTAAACAGTCGCCTCGTGCTTGGTACAAGGAGCTCAAACAATATCTACTATCTCTTGGGTTTCGGAACTCGATGGCAGACACATCCCTTTTTGTTCTGCGATTACAAAACCATATTGTCTATCTCCTTGTTTACGTTGATGATATAATCGTTACAGGAAGCAGTGACATTATGATCAACAATATCATCAATTCGCTTGGTCAGCGGTTCTCAATTAAAGACCTCGGCAAGCTTCACTACTTTCTTGGCATATAAGTCACCCGCACACAGCAAGGCTTACATTTGATGCAACGGAAATACACAGTCGACCTCCTCACCAAGACCAACATGCTCGACGCAAAGCCAGTCCTCACTCCCTTAGCCACTTCGCTAAAGCTAACATTACATACAGGAGCTCCGTTACAAGACGCAACCGAGTATCGTACTGTCATTGGAAGCCTTCAATATCTGGCTTTTACACGCCCAGATATAGCGTATGCAGTCAATCGCCTTTCTCAGTTCATGCATAGACCAACAGAGGATCATTGGGCTGCTACAAAAAGAGTGCTTCGCTACCTCGCTGGTACTATCTCTCATGGGATTCTCTTAAAACGCCACAATCCTCTGTCCTTACATGCCTATTCCGATGCGGATTGGGCTGGCGACACTGATGATTTTGTCTCCACCAATGCCTATGTTATCTACTTGGGCAGCCATCCTATCTCGTGGTCATCAAAGAAACAAAAGGGAGTTGCTAGATCATCTACAGAAGCGGAATACAGATCAGTCGCAAACACTGCGTCCGAAGTCAGATGGGTATGTTCATTACTTTCTGATCTTGGAATCCAAATACCTGCCAAGCCTGTCATCTACTGCGACAACATTGGAGCAACATATCTCTGCGCCAATCCAGTTTTTCACTCGAGGATGAAACATGTTGCTTTGGATTACCACTTCATACGGGAACAGATAGAGTCTGGCCAGCTTCGGGTAACACATGTTTCTACAAAGGAACAACTGGCTGATGCCCTGACAAAACCCCTGCCAAGAACACCTTTCCTGGATGCAACTAACAAGCTTGGAGTTGTCAAGGCCCCTCCAGCTTGCGGGAGCGTATACATGAATATGTAAATAAGGGACTTAAGTGTAATTAACTTCCTAAGTACCCTAGATACTTTGATGTATATATACTCCTATCTCGTTAATAATAATAGACAAGCTTCTAAACCTATATAATCATGCTAAAAGGCCATAAACAACCACTTTCACACGGTGCCAATAAATTATGATTTCTCTGGAATTCAAATTTTATTTTTATTCAACTCTTTAGTTTCTTCATCGTATGCCACAATCACAAATCAAAGTATATGCCAATATTTGAATAAAGAAAAAAGTATATACCAAAATAAACAAACACACAAAAAATCCTATAAAAAGGGAGTGTCGCTTTTTTTACAAGTTTGAGGTTTGTTTTCAGTTGTAGCCTACTAGCCTTCCAATTCCATGACAGAACCAGAGTTGACCAGATACTAGTTGCTCTGTAATAACTCGACTCTCTTCTTATACTCAGGCCCAAACAAAGAAAAGTTTCGACTCTGGTCTGATATCAGGATTACAAAAAATGGAGGAAACGGTAGAATCATCTGTTACAGAAGGAGAAAGCACGATTGAAAAAAGAGACAGAGAAGCTATGAGAGAATTTGAGGAGGGACTCGATCAACCCATGGATGAAGAAGCTAATATGCTCAAGAACATGAACAAAGAAAAGGTAACTACTGAGTCTGTTTACTCAGTTTAAGTTTCATATAGAGAGTTTAGGTTTTTAGTTTTGTGTTTTCATCAGGGCCTATCAATGTTGATGCTACTAAGACTATCATTCCAAAGTCTAGGAATAGTTTACGGCGATCTAGGGACTTCTCCATTGTATGTGTTCTACAATACATTTCCTGATGGGATTAATGATAGTGAAGATGTGATTGGAGCTCTTTCTTTAATCATTTACTCTCTTCTGCTTATACCTCTCATCAAGTATGTGTTCATTGTCTGCAAAGCTAATGATAATGGTCAAGGTAAGCTACAAAACAAAAACAAGGTTGATCGATGTTTTCAAACCAAACCGGTTTAGTGTATACTGATGAATGTTTGTGCGCAGGTGGGACTTTAGCTATATTCTCATTGCTTTGTAGGCATGCTAACGTCAATCTCATCCCGAATCAACAACGCAGCGATGAGAATCTCACGACTTATAGTCGAACTTTAGTCGCTGAAGGATCTTTTGCTGCTAAAACAAAGAAGTGGTTGGAGAGTAGACATTCAAAGAAGAGAGCCCTTCTGGTCATTGTTCTTCTAGGGACGTGTATGATGATAGGTGATGGTATCTTAACCCCAGCCATCTCTGGTAACTAAGCTCCTCCTCCTTTCTACTTCTTTAACTTGGCAAGTTTTGTCAAACTTTCAGCCAATCTTCAAAAAATCACTAGGCGATAATTAAACGTTTTATAGGGTCATGCACATTTAGGCGCCAACTACAATTTTTTTCCGCTTATGACCGATTTGCCGCCTAGTAGACGTTTAACCCAATTTTAAGAACACTGTCCAGCTTACAAAACCTTCCTTTTTCACAGTTCTTTCAGCTACTGGTGGGATCAAAGTCAACAATCCAAAAATGAGCACCGGTAACATGTTAAATTCAAGTTTCCAGTCGATTTAGCTTTTGCTCACTTGCTATGATCCTTTTGTTTTGCAGACATCGTTGTGTTTGTGTCTATCGTTATTTTAATTGGACTGTTCAGTATGCAACACTATGGTACAGACAAGGTTGGATGGCTCTTTGCGCCAATTGTCCTTATTTGGTTCCTCTTCATTGGAGCCACTGGTATATACAACATCTGCAAACACGACACTCGCGTCTGATGCAGTGTGTGTAGTCCTATGGGTTACACTAGATACGATCTTTCGAGAAGCTTATGAAGCCGTTTTTGATACGATTTCTTATGGTTCTTCTTGTGATCTGTATCGCCATTCTATCTATCGTTTTGATACGATTTCTTATGGTCTCTTCTTTTGTTTGGCTCGCAGTAGCTTTTATGTATCCTCCTTTGATGGAGTTAAACTTTTCTAAGATAAATGCAAGTATGGTTTGACCAAAAAAAAAATATATATATATGTGTACTTCAGAAGACGAGGACAAGATGGTTGGATTTCTCTCGGTGGCATTCTTCTCAGCATAACAGGTAAAGCTAGCTTCAGATAATTTTTTTTTTTTTACAGCTATCTCTAAAATGTTTCTATTACCCATAACGAAAGTTAGAAACTACTTATAAAATGTTTATTGTTAAAAATTGTAGGCACAGAGGCACTATACGCAGACATTTCTTATTTCCCTTTACAAGCGATACAGCTAGCTTTTACACTTTTTGTATTCCCTTGTCTACTTCTAGCATACTGCGGACAAGCTGCGTATCTTGTGAACCACAAGGAACACTACAAAGACGCCTTCTATGCATCTATCCCGGGTTTGTCCTAGACCTTTTCCAAAAGCTTTACAAGTCTTGAAGTCATACATAGTGTGCTTTTTCAGAACACTGAAACTCTGTTTTGCTTTGGCCCCATAGAAAGCGTATATTGGCCGATGTTAATAGTGGCGACCGGAGCTGCAATCGTTGGGAGCCAAGCTACCATATCAGGGACTTATTCACTGATCAAACAGGCTGTGTCTCATGGGTGTTTCCCTCGAGTTAAAATTGTTCACACTTCAAAGAAGTTCCTTTCTCAGATATATTGCCCTGATATTAACTGGATACTCATGATTGGTTGCATCGCCGTCACTGCGAGTTTCAAGAACCAAATAGATATCGGCAATGCATATGGTAAGTATTAAGTTAGATGATTTACCAACCTATAATTAATTGGTAGCAAGTGACCTAATCCATATCTTTTATATATTATTTAAGATCTCTTGCAACTTCCTACGTGGAGTTGTGCCTCTAATACGCCATTTCGATCGATATTATGGCTCTTTGACCATTTATCTCATAATATTTGATCAAATTTAGTGGACCAACTTTAGGCATGATGACTTATGGATCGGATTAGAAAGTATGGATTGAGCTCTGATACCCTATTAAATTAGATTAACTTCAAACCTAAAACTATTTATGATAAGTACATTGTCTCATCTCTTTATATATTATTTAGCATCCTTTCTAACTTCTGAGATTTTGGATTTTGTCTCTAATATGTCTCTCTCTAGATAATGTATCTTTAATCCTTAATCTTGAAATGTTTGGGCAAAGATCGATGAGTCTAGTTTAGCTTGGTCAATTATAGTTCGATTAGACTGAGCGTTAATACTATATTAAATTAGATGAGTTTACAACCGAAAACCAACTGGTATAAATGGATTGGTACATATCTCTTACATGTTAGCTAAATCCTTCTAACTTCTAATGTAGGACTTTTGTTCCTAACTTAATAGTAAGATGTACATGAATAGAGGTCGGTATTTTGGTTAGATTTTGAGCATTTGTTTGACCCTTTTGGTATCTTGGTGAATATTAGGGACTGCGGTTATGGTCGTGATGATTGTGACCACATTACTGATGGTGCTGACCATGCTTCTCGTGTGGAGGTGGCACTGGATCCTTGTCCTTATATTCGCCGTTCTCTCGCTAGTAGTAGAACTGTCTTATTTCTCGGCTGTGCTCCTAAAGGTCAATGAAGGAGGATGGGTTCCGCTCATCATAGCAGCATTCTCTCTTCTGGTAATGTTTGTTTGGAATTACGTAACAGTCAAGAAATATGAGTTTGAAGTGTATAGCAAAGTTTCCATGAGTTGGATCCTCGGTCTCGGTCCCAGCCTTGGGCTTGTACGTGTCCCTGGGATCGGGTTAGTCCACACGGAACTAGCGAGTGGTGTCCCTCACATCTTCTCTCATTTCATCACAAACCTCCCCGCGATCCACTCTGTCGTAGTCTTTGTATGCGTCAAGAACCTCCCCGTCTATACTGTTCCTGAAGAAGAGAGGTTTATGGTGAAGAGAATCGGACCAAAGACATTCCGAATGTTCCGCTGCGTAGCCAGGTACTGTCCTTTCTTCTTCTCAGTTCTTTAGACAAAGAGGTTTAAGACCGTTGAAATAACTAATATAAATGTAATAGGTATGGTTACAAAGATCTACATAGGAAAGACGACAACTTCGAAAACCAACTGTTCGATAACCTCTTCTCTTTCATCCAAACTGAAACAATGATGGAGTCATATTCAAACTATAGCAACAGCGCGTATTACGTCAACCATACACACGTGTCCAGAGATGAACTGATATGTAACAACAACAACTACGACAACAACAATAACAACATGGTTGTGTTCTCATCGATGTTCGACACGATAATTCCACCTGATTCACCGCATAGTGCAATGAGTTTCAGTGAGAACTACATAGTGGAGGAAGAGGAGGAGGAGGAGGAGGGTGAGGATGAGTTGGAGTTTTTAAAGACTTGTAAAGAGACAGGGGTTGTCCATATCATGGGAAACACCGTGGTGAAGGCAAGAAAAGGATCATTGCTTCCAAAAAAGATAGCCATTGACTATGTTTATCGGCTTCTTGCTAAGATGTGTAGGGCGAATAGTGCTATCTGTTGGGGAAAGTCACACGGCGCAGCGGAAATACTAATGGTCGTGTTCCCCTGACCTTGTGTGAACCTGTGAAGAAAATACTTCGACGATGGTGGGATGTAATATGCAGAAAAACGTAAATGAGACACACAATTTTTACGTGGAAAACCTCCTCGATGTGAGAAGGAAAAACCACGGGACCGTAGTCCACTCAAAAATCCACTATATAAATGGTATGAGTACAACCACGTCCTCCCTGTTCAACAGCCTGAACAGAACAGAGACACTAGCTTCAAAGAGCTATCTCCAACACAAACAACAACAACAAGAGAGCAACACAAAGCTTCAAAACCGGCAGCAACCAAACGACCTCAGCTCACAAGGATTCCGGCATCCAGAAACTAATTCAACCGTACAAATCCAAGATAAACAAGTCGAAAATACCTCTGCCAAATTTCAGCTCAAGAAGAGAAGATCTCACCGTTGGATTTACCAAACACCCAAGACTGCTCTGCTGAAGAACTATGGCGACCAGCTTCAAGAAAATCCAGACAACAGAAGATCCAACCGTTGAAATCCAAATCCCTTCGGTGAACCTCTAACCCACTGACTGAAGAAGCTTCCCACAAAATATCAGCCCGATCAGGATCCGTTTGACCCTCCAAATCCAGTCTTGAAATCACCTTACGAGTTTTCTCCTTCTCTCTCTTTTTCTCCTTTCTCTCTTTTGTCTCTCTCTCTAAACTCTATTATTGTGAGTCTACAGTGCAAAGGGTCATGAGAATTATTATTATGTCTCATGCCCACTTGGTTCTCTCCATCTAGGAGGGACCCAACAAACTCCCCCTCCGACTAGATGGAAGAAACAGCCATTCCGGCTATCTCTCGGCATACCTCAAGCTTCCCCCTCGGTAATGACTTCGTCATCATATCAGCTCCATTATCATCCGTATGAACTTTCTCAAGTTCCACTTCCTTAGAAGCAACCACATCACGTATCCAATGATACCTCCTCTGAATGTGTTTTGACTTCGAATGAAATGTAGAATTCTTCCCGAGACAAATAGCGCTTTGACTATCACAAAGCAACACATACTTTTCTTGCTTGAAACCGATCTCTTCACAGAAGTTCTTCATCCACAACAGCTCTTTACAAGCTTCAACTGCAGCAATGAACTCTGCCTCAGTGGTAGATAGTGCAACACACTTTTGCAACCTTGACTGCCATGCCACAGCTCCACCCGCAAATGTTACCAAGTAACCCGAAGTAGATTTGCTAGAATCAGCATCTCCCGACATGTCAGAATCAGTGTAACTGACAAGCAATGACTTCTTACCTCCAAATGTAATCTTCAAATTAGAAGTCCCTCTGAGATATCTCAAAATCCACTTCACAGCATTCCAATGTTCTCTTCCCGGATTGGAGAGAAACCTGCTGACAACTCCAACGGCGTAGGCTAAATCCGGTCTTGTACAGACCATGGCATACATCAAACTACCCACTGCAGAAGCATACGGAACCTTCGCCATATCTTCCTTCTCCGCATATGTCTTCGGACTTTGTTGACTGCTCAGTCTTAAGTGTGGAGCAAGAGGAGTACTCAACACTTTAGACTTGTCCATGTGAAACCGCTTAAGTACTTTTTCAATGTACTTCTCCTGAGATAAGTGAATCAGCTTCTCACCTCTATCCCGAATAATTCTCATACCAAGAATCTGTTTCGCTGGACCCATATCTTTCATGGCAAAGGACTCACTGAGCTGCTCTTTCAACTCCTTAATTCTGTCCATGTTCCTGCCCACAATCAACATATCATCGACATACAGCAACAAGATGATAAAATCATCCTCACCGAACACCTTCACAAATACACAATGGTCTGAATCAGTCTCTGCATAACCATGCTCCCCCATAACAGACTTGAACTTCATGTACCACTGCCTTGGTGCTTGCTTCAATCCATAAAGGCTTTTCTTCAAGCGGCAAACCAAATTTTCTTTGCCCTTTTGCACATAGCCTTCCGGTTGTTCCATGTAGATCTCTTCCTCCAAATTACCATGAAGGAAAGCAGTCTTCACGTCCATTTGCTCAACCTCTAGATCAAGGCTCGCTGCCAATCCAAGTACAACCCGAATGGATGACATCTTCACAACAGGAGAAAAGATTTCATCATAATCAATTCCCTTCTTTTGGCTGTAGCCTTTCACAACCAATCTAGCCTTGTGTCGAGGTGGCAAATTATCATCCTCATGCTTAATTCTGTACACCCACTTATTAAGCAGAGCCTTCTTGCCCTTAGGCAATTCCACCAACTCAAAAGTATGGTTCTCCTCAAAAGAATCCATCTCCTCATCCATGGCTCCAAACCACTTATCCTTGTGTTCATCCTCCAAAGCTTCATCATAGCTTTCAGGCTCTCCCCCATCAGTAAGTAATACATACTCACTAGGATCATACCTTGTCGACGGTTTAAGACCTCTCTCGGATCTTCTAACAATAGTAGGTTGGTTCTCAGCAGCTGGTGTCTCACCATGATCGTCACCATGATCACCACTACCATCTTCATGTGCGGGAGCATCTGCACTGGGTGTATTATCCTGAACCTCAACCTCAACCTCACCGTGAACCGATGTAGAAGGAGTAGCCTCTGTATCGATCAAACCCTCAAAAATCTGAGTTGGCTTTTTGGACTTGTCAATGTCCTTAATCGTTTGATCTTCCATAAACACAACATCTCTGCTCCTTACGAGCTTCCTCTCAACGGGATCATAAAATCTGTACCCGAACTCATCATGACCATAACCGATGAACACACACTGCCGCGACTTCATCTCAAGCTTCGATCTATCAACCTTGGGAATATGAACAAATGCCTTACACCCAAAGACCCTCAAGTGACTGTAAGAAACATCCTTACCAGTCCAAACCCTCTCTGGAACATCACCATCCAATGGAGCACTTGGTGACAAATTCAGCACATGAACCACCGTGTTCAAAGCTTCTGCCCAGAAAGTCATCGATAAGCCTGACTGTGAGATCAAACATCTCATCCTCTCGACAATCGTCCGATTCATCCTTTCAGCCAACCCATTCAACTGTGGAGTATGAGGTGGCGTGAACTGATGCCTTATTCCATGCTCTTTGCAATAAGCATCAAATGGTCCAAGATACTCTCCACCATTATCACTGCGGATACACTTCAGCTTCTTCCCCGTTTGTCTCTCAACCAATGCCACAAAGTGCTTGAAATATCCCAGCACCTGATCCTTCGTCCTCATAGGAAATACCCACGACTTCCTTGAATGATCATCAATAAAAGTCACATAATATGATGCGCCACCAAGAGATCTTGTCTTCATTGGACCACACACATCTGAGTGTACCAAATCCAGTACCTCGGGTTTCCTAGAAGGTGCGGAAGACTTGAAAGATACCCTGTGTTGTTTTCCCGCAAAGCAATGCGAACACTTCTGTAGGTGCAAACCAGAGATTCCTGGAATCACCTCATTCTTAGACAACACAACCATTCCTTTCTCACTCATGTGACCGAGTCTCTTATGCCATAACTCCATGGCATTATCATTCTCCACCGCATTAACAACATCTTTGGAGACCTTAGCCTGCATCCAATAGAAAGATGAAGACTTCTCACCTCGAGCCACAATCAAAGAACCGCGAGAGAGCTTCCATTTACCACCACCGTGCAAACTGAAATAGCCCTCATCATCAAGTCTTCCCGTCGATATCAGATTCATCCTAATATCAGGAACATGCTTAACATCCTTAAGCACCAGCCTAGTACCAAGACTAGTCTCCAAGCAAACATCACCAATGCCAGCAACCTGAGCCATCGCATCATTCCCCATCTTCACAGAACCATAATTACCCGTAGTATAGGTAGAAAACAAATCCCGCTGTGATGTAGCATGAGTAGTAGCTCCACTGTCAATCACCCAACTGGTGTCCTGGCATGCGACATTAATGGCATCACCCTCAAGAAGAATGAGAAACTGATCTTCGGTGAGAGTCACCCGATCCACCTTTTCTTCTTGATTTCCTTGCTGCTTGTTTTTCAACTTCCAGCAATCCTTCTTCATGTGCCCTTTCTTATGACAGAAGTAGCACTCCATATTAGCAAATCTATTAGACTTGCTCCTGCTCCTGTTCTTGTCTCTCTTGGGATCTCTACTTGTACTTCTCCCCCTTGACTCAGTAACAAAGACATCTGAACGCGAACTGCTAGCATTCGACTGCCTTCTTGCTTCCTCATTAAGAACACTGTTCTTCACTGAATCCATCGAAATAACACCTTCCGACGCGGAGTTACAAAGAGACATCCTGAAAACCTCCCAAGAGTCCGGTAAAGTACCGAGAAGCCACAGACCGTGAATCTCATCATCAAACTTGATGCCCATATCAGACAACTTGTTGAGCAATCCCTGAAACGCATTCAAGTGATCTGTCATCGGAGTCCCCTCCTGATACCTCAGCTCAATCAACTTCTTGATCATGTACATCTTGTTGTTTCCGGTCTTCCTAGCATATAACTGCTCCAGCTTCTTCCACAAAGAACGAGCATCCGTCTCAGTCTCAATATGATGCAACACATTATCATCTACCCACTGCCTTATCAACCCACACACTTGGCGATGCTGCAGCTTCCACTCTTCATCCGTCTTCTTCTCAGGTTTCTGCTCCTCGAAGACTGGAACATGGAATTCTTTAACAAAGAGCAAATCCTCCATCTTGCCCTTCCATAGATGATAGTTAGCACCATTCAAGCTTATCATCCTGCTCATATTTTCCATCTTTCACACAAGCAAATAACAACCCAAAGTTATCAAAACCAAAGCTCTAAAACCAGAAGCTCTGATACCACTCTGTTGGGGAAAGTCACACGGCGCAGCGGAAATACTAATGGTCGTGTTCCCCTGACCTTGTGTGAACCTGTGAAGAAAATACTTCGACGATGGCAAGATATAATATGCAGAAAACGTAAATGAGACACACAATTTTTACGTGGAAAACCTCCTCGATGTGAGAAGGAAAAACCACGGGACCGTAGTCCACTCAAAAATCCACTATATAAATGGTATGAGTACAACCACGTCCTCCCTGTTCAACAGCCTGAACAGAACAGAGACACTAGCTACAAAGAGCTATCTCCAACACAAACAACAACAACAAGAGAGCAACACAAAGCTTCAAAACCGGCAGCAACCAAACGACCTCAGCTCACAAGGATTCCGGCATCCAGAAACTAATTCAACCGTACAAATCCAAGATAAACAAATCGACAATACCTCTGCCAAATTTCAGCTCAAGAATAGAAGATCTCACCGTTGGATTTACCAAACACCCAAGACTGCTCTGCTGAAGAACTATGGCGACCAGCTTCAAGAAAATCCAGACAACAGAAGATCCAACCGTTGAAATCCAAATCCCTTCGGTGAACCTCTAACCCACTGACTGAAGAAGCTTCCCACAAAATATCAGCCCGATCAGGATCCGTTTGACCTTCCAAATCCAGTCTTGAAATCACCTTACGAGTTTTCTCCTTCTCTCTCTTTTTCTCATTTCTCTATTTTGTCTCTCTCTCTAAACTCTATTATTGTGAGTCTACAGTGCAAAAGGTCATGAGAATTATTATTATGTCTCATGCCCACTTGGTTCTCTCCATCTAGGAGGGACCCAACAGTATCTTACATGTTCCTCATGAAACCCTTTTGAACGTTGGACAAGTCTATTATGTTTAGCTTTTTTTTTTTTTTTGTAAACAACTGCTGATAAAAGGGTAATAAAGGAGACCAATCACAACTTCACAAGACTAGACCATGGAAACTGTTGTGTCATTGGTCACGTTGAAGTTCTTTATAAAGATGAATCTTTGCGTTTATTAGAAGTCTTGACGCAGTCCCAAGAACCAAGATTCAACAGATGGCTAGATTAGCATTGTGGACTTACTATATGACAATATAATAATATACTTGATAATGATATTTTACAAATAAAGGCCATCACGATGATCCAATCACTTAGAATCAAGAGCCCGTCAAGGAAGCTATAATTTGATTTTATCTTCTTTATTGGGCAATTTGGGATTTAATTCTTCTTTATTAGCCACCAAAGCTTGGAACTCAATAAAACAATTTAGAAGTACTACATTTGACCAGCGGAACAATAGCAACGATTATACTACAAAATGCCATTTAATTCGAGGATTTCTTTTTTAGACGCCGTAGCAAATTATTGACCTAACATTCAAAGCTTACACGTAATTACTGTTTTTACTAAATACTTCAATTAAGTTTTTTTTTCTCATTCACATCTACTTTTGCTTTTTCGGGATTTCTTGATGGAGATATCCGAACGACTAAGGGCAGGATTATCGGGGGAGGGGGAGTAGTTTTTAGTGGGTTTTTAAGGGGAGGGACACAAAAAGAAAAAAATGGATTGCAGAAAAGCCAGAATAAAAATAGCTGTTGGCTGGTTTTTTGCACTGTTCGCGGATCCCACTGACACGTGACGGCCCTCGATTGGTTGGTTTTTTTTTTATTCAGACAAAAAAAATTAAAAAACCCATTTGGTTTTCAGCGTTAATCATGATCTAACAAAATTGCTTGCCCTGAATGTAATTATATGCCCATGCTGGACTGACGATAGACTCACGTCCTCTTACCACTCTCCATTGATGAAGGCATAACAAATTCGATCCCAAATTGACAATTCTTGATAAGTATTAGAATCCAAAAGTGATGTCTACCATTAGTTTGGTAGTATCCTAGAAAAGAGAAGTTTGGTGATGTAAGCCCAATATTTGTATTATTAGCCAGTAAGCTATCAACTTCAGTCCCTGGTCAAATCATTGTTCGTATTATCAATTACTTGAATACTCGTTAACTTAATGAGATTAATAAACGGAATAATATATACATGACGGCATCCACGACTAAGTGAAAATAACGTGACCAAGACAAATATCAAAGGACACGTGTTGGGAACATAATGGAAGAAATGGTCCACTGATTAATGTGCATCAATTTCAAGAAATAAAATAAAAACCGTTTTGGTGACCAAAAACATTTGACAAAAAAAAAAAAAATCAACCCCTGATGTTTGTTTTTGTTGTTGTCAATCCCTCATGTGTACTCGACTTTATGGTATTTCTCTGATTAAACCGCATTAAATATCATAACTAAAAGTATTATTTGCCCATGTAATGTTGAAGACTCGCAAACAAAAGGGAAGGACTTATTGAAGGTCTGAAGTTTCATGACGTTAATGTATCTATATATTTTTATAAAAAGAGAAGTAATATTCCAATGACCGTTTCTCATCCGCCAAATCAATCATCTCTCGGGATCATTTCATGTTTCTACACTTGTCTCATCATCTGATTAGTATAACAGCAAAATTTCACAATTTAAAATTCCTACAACGATTCATAAAAAAAAACTGACATAAATAAATGCATTACGTAATAAAATAATATAAAACGACGTCCTTTATAAGAACCGACAAAATAAACAGAGAAGAAAAGTGAGAAACGCTTAAAACCTTTTCAAGAATACATGAACTCTTCCTCTTCCTCCTCCCCTAGTTCCACTTCAAAGTTTCTTGATTTGGGATCTGCGATCGGACAAAAGGAAGTGAAGAAAATTTTGGTCTTGTTTCTCGGCTTAGCTGCTTCATGTCTACTTCTTTACAAAACAGCTTATCCTCTTCCTCAAGAGCTCCATGTCAACAATCTCACCTCTCCTCGTCCTTTGCTCGATCACCCCTCTTCGTCTTCTCCACAAACAGTAAGCTGTTAATACTCATGCTGTCATGCATATGTCTCAATCTGTGCTCTGTCCGGAATGGTTTGATTTTTTTTGGAATCTTTAATCAGAAACGTGTTTCTTGTTTCTTTCAGAGATCAAAGTCAATCAGTTTTAGAGAAGTTCTGGAGAATGCGTCCACAGAAAATCGAACAGTTATCGTAACTACGTTGAATCAAGCGTGGGCAGAGCCGAACTCTCTGTTCGATTTGTTTCTTGAAAGCTTTCGTATCGGACAAGGAACACAGAAGCTACTTCAACACGTGGTTGTTGTTTGCTTGGATCCCAAGGCATTTGATCGGTGCTCACAACTTCACCCTAATTGCTACTATTTAGAAACCTCAGGAACTGATTTCTCCGGCGAGAAACTGTTTGCTACTCCTGATTACCTCAAAATGATGTGGAGGAGAATCGAGCTTCTCACACAAGTGCTTGAAATGGGATTTAACTTCATCTTCACGGTACTCATCTTAATCACCCTTTACAAATCTTTGTTCTTTAAAAATCTTTTGGATCAATCTATGAACAAGAAAATCTATTTGTAGATAACTTACGGTTACGGTTGTCTTAGAGGATGTGCGTTACATTTGCATTAGCATAGGACCCATATAAAAGTTAACATAAATTATCTATATTTTCAATTCCAAGGTTTTAAGAAAATTAGTTACACATAATGTATTGTCTGAATTTAATACATAAGGCCCTACGCAATTAAAAAAAATATCACAGCTAATATTACATCTACCTAACTAATGCATGGTAGTCCATTAATAATTGAAGAGTTCACAGTAAATAAATTAAACGCAAAATTATTGTCCAAGTGTGTGAATTTTAGAAAAATAAAGTACAACCATATGTGTGAATAGTAAATGCTACATTTGATATAAGAAATTCAATTAAACAAAACGATGTTAACTTTGAAAATCTCCTATATATATTTAGGATGCAGATATAATGTGGCTTAGAGATCCATTTCCTCGGCTATATCCAGATGGGGATTTTCAGATGGCGTGTGATCGATTCTTTGGTGATCCTTATGACTCAGACAATTGGGTAAACGGAGGCTTCACTTACGTGAAATCAAACCACAGAAGCATTGAGTTCTACAAGTTTTGGTACAAATCTCGTCTAGATTATCCAGAGTTACATGACCAAGATGTGTTCAACAAGATCAAACACGAGGCTATAGTCTCAGAGATTGGGATCCAGATGAGATTCTTTGACACGGTTTACTTTGGTGGGTTTTGTCAGACGAGCAGAGACATAAACTTGGTGTGTACGATGCATGCTAATTGTTGTATTGGATTAGAGAAGAAGCTTCATGATCTTAATCTCGTTCTTGATGACTGGCGAAAATATTTGTCTTTATCTGAACAAGTTATGAATACGACTTGGAGTGTTCCTACGAAGTGTTTGTGAATTGAAAGACTTGAATTCAGTTTGAGGGGCAACTTTGTTGTTTAATTTGTGTAAAGCATAAAGCTTTCAAAAATGAATAATTGTGTTTAAAGAAATAATCTTATCTTTATTTTCATCTTTGGTAAAAGCTATATTAGTCAAGAATCAAAGAAAGAGTCAAGAACCGATCACGTGGACTTAGAGTTGATTTACAGTAAAAGTTATAACTCGATGTAATTTGCAGTAAAAACTATGTGGTAGAAACTGTAGATTTATGTAGTGAAATCGCAGTAAAAATAATATGAATTACAAATATTTTATAATTATTGACTGGTAACGTTTTTGATGTATAAGTTGCAGTATATATATCAATAATAATAACATTTAACAATAATAGCTTAACATGTTAACAAAAAAAATTAGCAATAATAATTAAATTTATTATAAAATTGATTAAATTTAAAATATATTAAACTAAATAAATTAAATTTAACTAAATTAAGGAAATACAGTAATATAATTATGTAAATTTTCTACCAAAATGTACATATATATTTACATATAATTTAATGTATGTAAAAACCTTTAGTTACCAAATAGATTTAGCAATTAAATTATAGAAATAATATTAGATAGTTTAAATATAACTAGTAACTAGTAAACATCTATATAAAAGAAATGTTCACGTGAGAACTATGAATGCTTCTTAAAAAAATTGTTGAAGTTCAAAAAGTAACCGTATGATAACTGACATACAACCAAAAAAAAACTAATTCAACTTCTAATACATGGCATTTTGTTTGATGTTGAGTTAGAGCATCTCCAAAAGCCTCCTTATAACTTCAAATATAAGGTTTTGTGCACTCCAAAAACAACCTTAAAACTTTAAATTTTAAGGTTTTGTACAATGAAACCTCAAATATAAGGTTTCACTGTACAAAACCTTATATTCAAGGTTCTTTACTTTTCTAGTCTTTTTACTTATCTAACTTTCAAATAATGTTAATAACTTTTATTGTTTAATCATTTTAGTCCTTTTTAATACAAAATATTTAAGTAATACTACAACAAATATAATACGAAGACTAAATAATGTTATTACATGATATAATAACAGCGTGTATTATTATGCATAACATGATTATTGAAGATGAATGTGATATGAAAATACTTTAATTGATTATATATGGGAGCATTGTGAAAGTAATTATAATGAATAATTATGTAATTTATTTAAATTAAATGAATAATTTTGTATGTTTTTATTTACATACAATATTTTACTATAATATAATATTTTATTTATTAATTTTGTTTATAATACTTTTGTTGTATATTTTATAGTTATTGTAAAAGATTTATGCTTTTAGTTAAGTTTTATCAAACATAAAGACTATTATATAAAATACAAAAATTTAAGGTTTAATATAAAGTTTTGCTTTCGGAGAGAAACACTCTCAAACCTTATGTTTGAAGTTTTGCCAAAATTTAAAATAAATGGGCTTTTGGAGATGCTCTTAAAGCTTGAGTTATCAATTTTTTCAAAGAGTTAACTCAAAATTATAACTCATATATAATACATTATAACTCAAACACTAACTAAAAAAATTAAAAATAACTCATGAATAGTAACATTTTTGAATTATGACTCTAACTCAAACTTAATCAATGGTAACTCATGTTACCAATCAATATAGTCTCCTCCCAGATATTGAAATTCGAACTTGTGCTCAGTAACTTTAATTTTTTTGTGAGATTCGTAAATCAACTCTACTAGCCATCTATTACGGCGTATTGGGCCTTATTGTTAGTACAAAATTTATCCTACCTTGAGATTTAAGTACAAACTTGTTGTACGTAATGTCTCTCCAAGAGCTTACAAACTGAAAATTAAAAATTTGATACATGTCATTTGTATAAACGGAAATCCAGTAAAATTTACAATGATTGGTTGGATTATAATTGTAGATTTTTTTTTGTAAAGTTTTGTATGCACCAATATTCGTTATGGCTGTATGATTTTGTATGTGACTGTTTTAAAATTAGAGAATGATCGGTAACTAATTGATATGTGCTGTTAATTATTTATTTAATAAAAAATAAAATCTAGTATAAAATATAATTTTCATTTATAATATTAGTTATCTTATATTCATATAAAATTTTGTTTAATAATGTGGTACTGTTAAGATATATTTATAAAAATAATATATATTTAACTAATTTTGCTATTGGTATATGATAATTTGAATTTTTATACCATAAATTAAATATATGTAACAACAAAAATTATAATAACAAATAAATAATTTTTTTTGCTACGGCACTTGTAAAGCAAGGAATTAGGGCTGTCAGAGATAATGAATCTACAAGACTGCAACCATTCTATTTTTTGTTAGTTTGGGTTGTGAGTGTTTTAAGGAAAAGCTTGATTGGTTTAAGTTTGTGTATGTGAACAAAGGCTGTAAAATACAACAATTATTCCTTTAGTTGAATATCGTGATATATTTTGAATATTTAAAAAGATAATGAACTATTTCTACTGGTGTATTTAATTGCATCAAACAAATCATTATCGTTTTAAGAAATAGAATAAAATTTAAACGAAATATTAGAAGTCCATTGTGATTTGTTCAAAATGAGGCTGCCAAGTTATCCGGTTTACTTTTTATATTATTTTGGAAAATTATTGCTTGGTTTCTTGAGATTGAGAAAACAATCTTTTACTAAGATCAAGTTATTACTATTCTTGCGAAGCAAGTAATTGATCTCTTTGAGTATTTTACTATATACAAAGTAAAATTGGAAGAATTATATAAATAAAAATATGAACTTGTGAAATAATTAACTAAATAAAGAAAAACCTAAAATCCTTAATATCTTATGTTTATCAATAGCTTTTTATTTTGTCTTTTTTTTTCCAAAATCAATACATAAATTATTTTGATTATATCATGTAATTAGATACCAAAAGCAGACACCCATTAATGTTTTCTATCACAAAGTCACAAACAATATTGTGTGATACTAAAAATATGCCTTTTTCTTTTGACCTAGCAGTCACCTTACAACGGGAGGCACGTAGAATGAAGAGGAGGTCGAAGAGAATAAGGAGAAGACAAAGCGACATATGCAAGAGCCACGAACCGTGGCAGGAATTTCCTTCTGATCTCGTGATAGAGATTCTCACGAGACTCCCTGCTAAATCCCTTATGAGGCTCAAATCCGTCTCTAAGCTCTGGTCAACCTTGATTTGTTCCCAATATTTCACCAACCTTTCATCAGCGCCACGTATATACATGTGGCTGGGCTTCGACAAAGAGAAGATATTAGTATCATCGTCATCTTCTCCTGACTTGGACGGTTCTTTTGTAGTTGACCAAGATTTGACAATCTCAGCGATGAAAGGCTACTCCGTCTCTCATGTTTACCGCGGTTTGATGTGCTTTACAAAAGGCACAAATGCACAAATATATAACAGTACCACTAAGAAACTTGTCGTCTTACCTGACATAGAGGAATCCAACATCATAGCAAAAGATCACAAGTTTAATAAGATCATATACCATATCGCACACGACCCTGTTCATGATCAATATAAAGTGGTTTGCATAGTTTCAAGACTCAAAGTTGTAAAGCTCTTGCTAGAGCATTGGGTCTTCACACTAGGAGGAGGTGTATCAAGTCGATGGAGAAAGATTCCATGCACATGTCCACCACATAGCCCTTTCACACGAGGATTGACTATCAATGGGAGTATGTATTACCTAGCTTTGGTTCCTAATTCGATTAAACCCCTGTTTGTGAGATTCGATATTAGTTCTGAAAAACTCAGTGTGCTCCAAAAACCTGAAGATGCCTTTTGGTGTCGGTATTATTATACTGAGATTATAGAATACGATGGAAGAATAGCTATTTTAGACCATGCCGATCTTGTACATGACGGTGTGATGGATCTATGGGTAAGGGAAGATGAAGAGAAGAATAGGTGGTCAAGGATGAAGCGGGTGTTGCATCCTTCTCAAATGAATATGATAAAAACGCATATAGTCCATAACATGAGTTTGAGGGTACAAGGTACAACTAGAAACGGTGACGTTATCTTGGTTCCTCAACATATATTTCGTATTGGACCCGACCAGTTTAACGTTTTACCTCAAGTTACAACTCATTTCTACGTGTTTCTTTACAACCTACAAAAGAACCATTTTAGAAAAGTTGAAATCAAATCCAACCGCTACAACACCAAAAGATGGGACGTTGTTGGATTTGACGATATTGAGAACTTAATGTATCTCTGATCGCTTTGTGCGTGTGTGTTTTATTTTTTTATTTTATATGTTTATGCAATCATTTTATTTAGTTTTGTTTGGATGTTTTGCTCAACTAAAGTTTTTTTTAAAATGAAATGCAGTTGTGTCTTTCATAAAGGCTTTATCAATGTTTGATGTTTCGGCTTATCAATGTTTGATGTTTCTTTCTCTCTCCCTTTTCAAACCTTCCAATCACTGGGAAACAAAATTTATTTTCTTCTTTGCATATTCGAAAACAATTTGATTTACTTTAGATCTGATACAAGTTACATAAATATGATATAAGCTAACATAAGAGATCAAGCGAGTTTCCGATTCAAGTCATGCAATACAATTACGAGCCCACAGTCGAGGTCACTTGAGTTTTGTTTCTGATATGGTGTCTTTGGGAATTTGATGACAATTATATACTGTGATTTTATAGGTGTTCAAGTTTAGAAATAAAAACAGCATTTGGTTTGATGACATAAACGAACATGTGAACATGTAAAAAAAAACTGTTCAATTATCCATGTAAGAAGTACGAGTGAAGGCTCAGCTGGTACAGGAAACACTGAGAGCATCATTAACGGGAGTCTATTGATGAGTCTCTCGTCCAATAAACAATTAGAAAAAGTTAAAGTAAGAGAAAGATAACAAATTTAGAACAAATAGGTGAGGTAAGACCAACTCCATTGGTTCTTAAAATGGGTTCTTAAAATTAATTTTATAGTTAATTGTGTACTTTATGAAGTTTAGAACCTCTATTAATGTAATTAGTTGTGTGAAGGTCCAATGGAAGAATTCTTATGAGGTTCTTAAATATTTTTTTAGAAATTAAACTATTAAACTTAAATATTACAAAACTTATAAATTATTGGATTTCATAACATTTAAACCAACATGACATAAAAACATATGAAAAATAGAAATACAAATTTATAAGTAGAAAGCCATCCAATGAGCTTGTAGTTGGATTCCTAGGCTGGCTTTGGGTATTATTATCATCCTCTTCTTCATTACTATCAAGACTCTCTTCATCTTCGGGTTGAGAATCGTTGTCTCCTTTAGCACAGACTTGGACTTTCATGTGAGGAGGCAAACTTGGAGAAACACCGCTGTGGTGCGCATACTTTGATGAGAAATAGTTGAATGTCAGGTTCAAGCTGGTCACCAAGACACAGAGAGAGAGATATAAGTTATGTCGGTAATTATAACGGATACAACAGCATAAACAACAACAAGAAGCTTTATCTTTCTTTACCTATTCCAAGCTGGAAGAGTTAGCATTGTGTATGCAAGCTTGATCTTGCGTGCAAGTCCAGAGAAGGACTTGAAAGCAGCAGCAGCTTCTCGTACTGCACGCTCTCGGATGCTGCCACGCCCACTCAAACTGCAACACGAGACAAGAAAGCAAGGAGCTTTAGCCAGGAATTGGTGATTATTATTTTAAAGTTTGAAGCTTGGGGGTATCGAAGATCAAAAACTTTAGATGACAAAAGAGTACCTTTGGTCCCTTAACAGCAAGATGGTCTCCAACACACATCTCCCTGAAATGATGAGACATCCTTCCTTGCGGATACATCTAGCTTCACAATGTTAAACATGATTCCGTTTTTCTTTATTTTGCAGAGAGTTGAGAGACAACACATTTTGATTTAGTTTTTAAAATGAGGAAACCAGAACATCATCTGAAATATTAATACCTCTAACTACGTTCTTGTCTAAAGGTAGACCCGCTACAACACCATGTTCAAAATTCAGGAACAATGATAAGATTTAGACAAAAATTCAAGACCAAGTTTGATCCTTTTTTAACATGTAGCTTCAAAGAGTAAACGCTAAAAACAAAAGGCAGATCAAACTCAACAGCTAGAAAATGATTAAATCCCAGGAGCTAAAACGAAAATGAAAATACCTGCATGTTGAAGGATGAACTGATAATCCCTAGAAGCAAGATAACAGATGCTAAGTAGAGCATGATATGATTATTAGCCATGAATCTCCGTCTTCTGCCTGATACAAAAAAAATCCAGAATCAAACAATGATTAGGGTTTACGGATTGATTACCGAACGGCGATTCAGTGAGGAGAGGTGATTTCAATTCCAACGAGGAGATTCACAAGATTCAAATCAACACATAAACTCAAAGAATTCGAACACAGATTTGGAGAAGGAGAGCAAAACCGATGAGAAAGAGAGAGACAGAGAGAAGAGACCAATACACAGAAGACACGTATGGGATGCTTAGTGGTTCTAAAACCCCTTAGTTTAGGGCCGGTTCTTTGGTTTTATCTCATTTTTCATTTATTTATTTTTTGGTTTTTTTTTTAGAACCCTTTCTAAAAGACTCCGATGGAGGTGTTCTAAGTACGTTTATAAAGAGACGTGCAGAGTTTTGGAGAAACCCATTTAATACATATCTTTTTTTATTGGTTTAACAAAAAAACAAAAGTAAAAAGTTAAGAAAACAATATTTAATTGGTTGATAGACTTTAAACACTCCCTTAGCTCTGTGGATGCTTTCAGAGCAACATTATCGGTCAAGTCTTTAAAAAAGTGTTCAAAAACAAAATATTACTTTAATTAGATCAATAAATTTTAATGTGAACTATATAATTAGATTAGTTGGATACATGTGCAAAAAAAAGAAGTATTAAGATGAAGACACTTAGAAGAAAGATCCCGAAGAGCATTTCAAATGAGAACTTATTTTCATTCTCTCTTCGACTTTTTACATTTTTTATAATCTTAGATACTATTTAAAAACCAAAGTTGGAAGTGCTTTTAATCAACTGATAAACTAAGTGACTATTTTTTCATACAGAAGATGCTAATTTGCTAACGGCAAAATGCGCATACGACTGAAACTTGAATGATAAGAATAATTGTTATTTGTAGAAGCACTATAAAACATTCAGAATCTTCACTATTCAAGTTTCTTATACTTAAAATTTTACAATTAACTTAACTATTGATTTAATTTTTTAATAGGTTGAACGATTAATAGGTTTGAAAACAAACTTTTGAAAATAGAAAAACATTAATTTAGTTGTTGTTTTGAGAATTTGAATACAACTTTTGTTAATGTAGGAAACAAGAAGTTTGACATGCATTTTAAGTGAATAACAAATCACATTGACTACAACTATATGTATATTATATGATTTTGAACTATATACAACATCAATATAAATATTTTGAATAAAATGAAAGAAATAATTAAACTGTAAATATATGATTAAGTATACATATATTCGGTTATCTTCGTATATCCGTTCGGGGTTTGGATATTAGACGTTCGAATTCGGATATCCAACATGTCCTAACTTAATATCTGTTCGGGTATTTTATTACTTGGCTTCAGATTTTTCCGGGTCGGATTCGGATTCAGATTCAGGTAAAATGCCCTAGTGTAAACAAAAAATGGTTTAATTTTAAAGTAACCAAGACCATTAAAGATTCATATAAAGCAGGCCACCATAAGGCCCAAATAACTAATATACACGGTGACTACTCCGCGCCAACTAAACGACAGTCATCACTATCCATCCATCACTACTTCTCTTCAATTTGTTTCCCTAAACCCTTCAGAAATTAGGGTTCCTCGTTGGTTATGAAAAGATGAATTTGATTTCCAAATCCTTGACGAGAATCGAATGCTCTCCGCTTTTCCATCCCCAAATCCCATCCGGAAATCGAATCACCCCTCAGCGAATCCGTTTCCACACCGCCGCCGCCGCTGTCTCCGGGAGTGGCGGAAAGAAACAAAGAGCCAAGGCGCCTCCGGAGATTGTGACGGCGAAGAAGGAGAAGAAATCGGGTCGGCCAAATGAGATAGCTTACGAGAAGGAAGCAGCGAATTGGGTGAACCTGATTGGGTTTGTGGATCAGCCAGTTCAGTTCGAAGCTTCTTCCGACGGAAAGTTCTGGGCAGGCACTGTTATCTCCCAGAGGTCTTCTTCAGATTCCTCTGCTTTCTGGTACTACTTCCTCCTCTTCCTCTATAGGAAACGCATTGTTTGGTGTGATTATGATGTAAAGGTTGTGGCTTTGCTTGTCAGGATTCCGATAATATTCGAAGGTGATTTAGCGAAAACAGCAGATCGATATATAAGTAAAGACGATCTTATTCATGTTTCTGGCAAGCTTTTTATTGATTCCCCTCCTCCAAATATGACTTATGCTCAATCCAATGTCCAGGTTAGCATTTTTCTCCTTCAGTTTTGTTTGCTTGTTTTTTAGTTTTCTACAGAATCTTTGTAACCTTGAGGTGGGTTTTGCTCACAACAGGTATTGGTACAGAATCTTAGCTTTGTGCAGCCTGCTTCTCCGCCTTTGGTTATATCATCATCATCTAAAAAGGAAGAAAATGGCGTTAGGAAGCGGCCTGCTTCACCGCCTGTGGTTGTAGCAGCGTCTGAAAGTGGCATTAAGAAACAGCCTGGTATATCTCTTATCAACTCTTATTCAGTGTCATGGTTGAGAATCCTGATAAATGGTGGGACAATAGAATTGACAAGGTAGTACCATATTGTTTGCTAAATTTTGTCTTATCAATCTTTTGAATATCGACTATTTGATCACAAGATCGTTGTTGTTTGTGTAGAGAAACGCAAAAGCTCCTGATTTCAAACACAAGGAGACAGGTGAAGCACTTTGGCTAAATGAGTCTCCTACTTGGGTGTTATCAAAACTGCCACCAGTCAAGAAGAGACAAGAAATCACCGTCTCGTAGCCTTATTAGAATCGTTATCGCCTTGTAAAGAGCTCCAAGTGTTTACAGAATTAATCATTTTTCAATCTCTAAGTTAACGCATCAGAGTTGCTATGAATCTTTGGTCACTATACTTGATACAAAATAGCTCAACGGAAATGGCTAAAAATCTCAAGTAAAATAGGCAGGCTAAATTTTAAAAGAATGATTTGCAAAAATATTTCAAGTTAACTGATGCAACCAAACAATGTAGAAAGCTGACTAACAAAACTATGTACTCTACAACTTAATAAAAAGTGTTGCTCTGATTATCCCCTCCTGATTCAGCTCATTCCACAGCAGCAAGCATCATGTCTCTGTCTAGTATCTTCTCCCCTGTGGAAACTGAAAATATTGACTATATCAGCAACAAATATGTGTGGAAAATGGAATGTACTTAAATGCAAGATTATTTACGGTCAAGAACTTACTTGGTCAGAACCCTGTTGACCTGCTGGATTATTGTTGTTCCAGTCTCCAGCTGCATTCCTCTGCTCAGCCTGTGGAATTGTTTGATTCACCTCTAGTCCAGGTCCGGCATATCCCTGACCATATCCAAGATTGGGATTTCTAGCTCCTGGTGCAGGACCATAGTTCCCATTCATAGGCCCTCCTTGGTTGTAACCTCCTTGTGGTCCTTGGCTATAGTTACTAGGTCCCCCTTGACCGTAACCACCTGGCGGTCCTTGGAATGGAGGCACCGGAGATCCCTGGCCTTGATTGTAACCTGCCTGATATGGAGGTGGTGGAGATCGCGGCGGTCCTTGGTTGTAACCTCCCTGAAATGGTGGAGGAGGAGCTTGATTTCCTTGTCCTGGAGGACCATAGCTCTGCTGAGGACCACCATAGCCTCCTCCACCACCTTGCATTGGCGGTTGCTGACCATAATTTGGGTTTCTTTGGAAATTTTGAGGACCGCCTTGACGGTCAGATCTCTGATTGAACTTATCACGGGTTCTTCTGTTAGCCTGAATTGGTGGCGGCCTGTGTGTGATAACTCCATTCTCATATTTATCTCCTGAAGAAAAACAAGAAAATATTAAAAAAAATTGTAGAGTTGCAAGAATCAGCATGGGAAGGTTCTGCAAAACCCCCTGCTCACCTCCATATGCTTTGTTCACGGGATCAATGTATGAATCTGGCAACACAAACACAACTCCGGGTAGATCTGTTAACAAGCCAAAACAAGTGAGAAATCTAGTGAAAATAGCTTCTTCGAAAGGAAAAGAAAAAACAAGGCTATCAGAAGTACACACCCTTGAACTTTTCGGACTCTTGTTCAGTCATGATAGCTTGAAACCCTTGGTATGTTGTTGTGCTACAGGCATACATCTTCGTCTTGGCCTCTTCCAAGCTGACTCAACCACAAACACCCAAAGAAAGACAAAAAAAAAAAAGAAAAAAAGTAAATGTAAGCTAATGTCTTGTTTAGCTTCAAACGAAAAGCATCAGTAAAAACATCCCCACAAGAGACAAACCCCATCTAACGCATTTCATATCCTAAATGAGTAAAGGAACAGAGACCATAAACGCAGACACATACAAACTGATCCGTAGTAACAAAATCGACAAAAGCTTATCTCTTGTCTTAGTTACGAACTAAAGCATCAAAGGAACAGTGACCACGAAAGTAGAAACACATACAAACTGATCGTGTAATAAAAGAAGATGAAATTTCAAAAGACCTAGACTTTTGTAATAACGAACCTGATACCAAGCCCAGCGGCGCAGGTTTGCTCGTAGGCAGAGACCATTTCCTCAGGAGATAAAGGATTATCTTTTGGGAAATCCATGGTGATGAGCCAGTGATTGAAATCGCATCCTTCGAATAGAACAGTGTCTTCCGTGATCTCATCGCCTTCTTTGTAGAGCTTGTACTGCCTCGTCGAAAACAGCCTCACCGGAGCTCGACTCACTGAGGTTAAACGCCGTAAAACGGATCTCTGTACCAGTGTTGACACAAATGGGAAATCGGCTGTTGGAGTAGAGGAAGCTGGGGAGATAGAGACTGATCGGTTAAGAGATGAAGTTGCTGTGAGTAACGCTCGCCGGAGACGGTGAGAAATCATAGCCATAACTGCCGGAGAAGAAGAGAGAAATGTTGAAAGAGTAGTGACGTAACTAGGGCTTTGTGGGGTTTTAAAATACACCCCTTTTGTTTTAATTGAAAATCATTCAAAAACATTATTGGGCCAAAAACTTAGGTGTTAATGGGCCAAAATACACACAGCATGCTTGCACGGTATACCGGTTAGATCCCACTTTCGACAAGCACATTGGTGAGTGGCTAAATTCACAGAATAACCACATTCGAACTCATTCACCTCGTACACATGCTTGCTACTGCGTAATGTCGAGCAATATTGCTTAGCAACCCTAGCCTTCTCTAACACCGCCATTGTAATTGGTGTGACAAACGTGTCACACTTCTCAGCTTTCAGAAACCTTCTTGATACCCTTCTCATAGATTGTCTTCGTATGTCCTCTAAAAGATTAATCACTGGCTTCGACCTGGCCATCTTGATAGTCCTGTTGAAACTCTCGGATAAGTTGTTGTGAACATCTGCACAATGTGACTCCAAACTGAAGAATGCACGGCACCATCTACGTGGTTCTGTTGCTAGTAGAGCATCGCAAGCCGTCTGATCATATTCCTCGAGTAGCTTCATTCGCTCATCATATTCTCCTTCAGTAAAACTGTACGCAACACCCCAAAAGAGATTCTTGTATTCTGACCTTGAGAATCCTTGTTTTCTCCAATTGGCATAGATATGCCTCGCACACATACGATGTTCAGCATTAGGAAGCTCAGCCTCTATCGCAATCACTAGCCCTTTTTTCTTATCAGATATAATAGTCAGTTGCTCTCCGTTTCCTAAGTCTAAATCTGCTTTCAGCTTCTTCACAAACCAGCCCCAAGTATCTTTATTCTCACCTCTAACCACTGCCCATGCAATTGGATACATTCGGTTATCCGCATCTCTCCCAACGGCTGCAAGCAAATCACCAGTCAACTCCCATTTCAGAAAACATCCATCTAACCCAATTACCGGTCTACAACATTTTTTCCAAGTAGTCCTAAACTCCTCGAAACAGATATAGAAACAATCAAACATTTCCACACCATTTTTCTGCATAGTGCAGAGATCAGTTCTGATACCACTATGTGTTCGCTTGAGCTCAGCTTCATAATCCCACAGCTTACCAAACTGAGTTGTTTGCGCTTCCAATATGGAGTCCAAGGCAATTCGCCTACCTCTATAACACTTGGAAAGTGGAACCACAATATTGTATCGCTCCTTGATTGTGTCTTTGATGGCAGCAGCTTGTAAGCTAATATTCCTGCGTATTTCTTCTCTAAATAGCCCTGCAATGACGCCTTGCTTCAACATTGAAACTCTGCTTGATTTTCCATGATTGTGACGCATATGGCACACTTTAACCATCCATTTGTTGATAGGTGGTTCAAAAGAGCAGTATACTCTGAACTTGCATTTCTCACCGCAGCAAACGACAGCAATTCTGTTTGATTCCGACTTAGCCATCTTCACATCGTATTGTGTCTTCAAGGAGTATCTAAGGAGTTGGTCTTTGAACTCCAAACCCGAGTTAAACTTCTGGAACAACCAAATGTATGGTGGTTTTTCCAAATCGCCATGGAACTTTGGCTTTCCATTCCTTTTCCCTTTTGGATCATCCCATTGCTCCCACTCCTCCTCTGATCCTATTGGTGTGTCTGGATTTGCGGTATCCTCTTCCAACACACATTCCTCGTCACTTTCTTCTGCTTCTCTTTCAGCTGTTTTCTTTTCTTCCAAATTTTGATAAGCTTCTTTTCCAAGCTTCGCCATTGAACCTTCTTCAAAAACTGCCCTAAACCTTTCATCTTCACCACCATCTCCAGCATCTTGAACCACTTCATCACCAATTTCAGCTTGTTCTCTTTCTTCACCTCCTTCAGTCACATTCTCATCAACGATACCAGCCTGAGGAGCCACATTCTCTTCGCCTTCTACAGTCTCATTCTCATCAGCCTGAGGATTTTCTTCATCTTCTTCCTCTGATTGTTCAGGTTCTTCATCTTCTAGTGGCCTCTCCACTTCTTCTTCTCCATCACTCTCTGCAAATTCTTCTTCTTCGTTATATCTAACATCGGAGACATCATATTCAATGAAGACATCAATCGCACCAGCTTCTTTGGCAAGACACATCAAGAGAAACATATCATCAGGATTTTCTTCAAACACATAGGTCACTGTGTTCATCTCCTTCGCAATATCTTTGTACCACACGAATCTTAGTGGAGCAATGATCTTTGCATCTTCTCTGCTGAAGCGTAAGAATTTTTCCCATGAGATGTCATACAATTCCCACTGCACAGAAATTTCAAACAACTCTCCCACGTACTTGTAGTCACCGTTGTTTTTCTCCATAGATCCACCGACATGGATTCTCAAATCAATCATCGTCCCTTCTCTGTACAGTAGGAGAAAAGAAAAAATGTTAGATCATCCAGACAAGCACCAAACACCCAGAATCGATATGGGGAGAGAAACGAAAGCTTACCCCATTTCGAAAAGAGCATTCGATTTCGTCTTTCTCTTCTTTCAAATCGTCTGGCTCTGCTTTCGCTGTCTCCTCTATTTTTATTTTTATCGGATTAGAGTTATAAACCCTAGATCCCCAATTTGATTTTGATTTTCGTTAAGTTAATAGAGCACATGTTTACCACGTTTTTTAAAGTAAAACGTCTGTTAATGAGTGTAAACTCCGTTTACTGCTCCGTTTAACATTTCGACGGCGGAAACACGGAGGTAAGTTTGGAGGTTAAATGTGTTAGGGTTGAACCTTTGATGGTTTAAAGTGTTAGTTTTTAAGCGTCAAGGTTTAAAGTGCGTCTCCTGCTCACTTTGAGTGTTTAAAATGCGATTTTCCCTTTTAAAATACACCCCTTTTGTTTTAATTGAAAATCATTCAAAAACATTATTGGGCCAAAAACTTAGGTGTTAATGGGCTTTAAAGCGCGAATCAAAAGAGCCTATAAACGCTGTCGTTTTGAAAATCCTTAAACGACGATATCTTTACGACTGATTCTTCTCTCCGGCGGCCGTGGAACAATGTGGTCGGCGACGCTCGCTTTCCCTTCCTTAGTGGCTTCTTCAACTTCTCTGTCATGTTACAGAAACCGTAGACTTCCGAAGATCCAAGCTTCGCTCTCTAATTACCCTCTAGCGAGCAAAATCATGGTCAGAAGTAAGTTTAGGCCTTTCACTGTTCTTTGGACTGTCCTTTACTTCAGATTCTAATTCGATTCTCGTTGGAGATTAGCTGCGTGTTGAGTTCGGATTGTAGCTCTAACACATGTGATAGTGTCCTGACGACGTTTTAGATATCATCAGTTCATGTCCTGAAACTTAACAATCATAGTGAAATTGAAGATAGGTTTTTAATTTCAATCTGGTGATTTCTCTATGTTAATGGTGTTTCCTCGCTTTTGAAATCTGCAGATTTGCCGTTTTCGACAAGTGAAGATTTTCTACAAAAGGAGTTTTCAGCTTTTGGAGAGATAGCTGAAGGTATGTTAGCTTGGCTGTGTCTGAAGTTACTCTCTGTTTCATGTTGTCTCCAAATCCAACTTTGGATAAGGTTAATTGATGTAACTTTACTCTTTTTTTCAAACACAGTGAAGCTTGTCAAAGATGAGTCAATGAAGAGATCAAAAGGTTATGCCTTTGTACAATTCACGTCTCAAGATGATGCATTTCTCGCCCTAGAGACGATGGACCGTAGGGTAAAAGCTTCTTTACCCCCACACAGATTTAAATGGGTTTAAACAAGTTTATATTTTTATGTATCCAAATCAACCAGAATGGTTTCCATCATGTTTGCATATGTACAATGGTAGGATGCTTTACATAGACATTGCCAAACCAGGGAAGCATGATTTCCAACAGCATCCAAGGACTTCTGGTCCCCCTGAGAAGCTGCAAGTGCCAGAAGAACCGGCCAATAATGAAGTCGCTGATTGCTGGTATTAGTTGTCAAACCGGCCCACATTATACATATACTCCCTCCCTTCCCTTTTCCGTTAAGATAGATGTTTTAGAAAATAATGCTTTAAATTTTTAATAGGGCAAATGATCAATATGAACACATGTTGTTTTTCTACTGATAAACAATCACTGACACGGTTCCAGTTACAGCTCTATCAGTTTCTACAACTACCACATTGTTTGAAACATTAGTCACCGCACTCGCAGGAATCTGTCCAGACTGCGCGAAAAACGAATGTTGGTAATGGTCTATCCGGTTAGGGAATACCAAAACAGACGAAAAATCAGCGACCCATCTCGTCCCGTTACCAGAAACTTTAGACCTCCCGGTCGTTGATTTCATCACCATCCCTTCCACATTGTTCTGATCAATCACAACCTGACCAACCTCATGAAACTCTCCCTCTAGCTTAACCATCGGAAAGTTGTGTTTAGGATCACCACTGAACATGTTATTAACAATATTCACACCGTTAATCCTCCCATGCACCGATCTCAACACGATGTTCGCATCTCCCAAGAAGAGAGCGTTTGTGACATGAACGTGAACAGGGTCTTCAATGACTATACCTGTGTAATCAAGGTAACAATTGTCTATCCTCGTCAAATGAGACTTCACTAGAATGCCTATTCCACCAAACCATGTAGCCTTATTGTAGCAATGCACGCCTGTTACCATATTGGCCTGGCCATTCAACAAGATACCGATCCCTGCCGAGAAAATGACTACATCCGTTATGGCGTTATCGGTGCTCGAGATATCGATCCCTGTCCCGGAGAATTGTCTTTCTTGTTTGTCTCCGCCTACAGTTGAATGTTGTCCTAGGAAGGTGTTTGAAATGTATGTCTCGTGCCCTCCCTGGACTTTGATCCCTTGTGTTGTGAAATGGAGGAAGTAGCAATCAGTTATGCGGATACGTGCTGAATTGATTACCAAAATACCCCCTCCTCGGAAGCTTGAGTCGAATAGAACGTCTTTGAAGGTCACATCCTCAAAGAAGATACCAGAGTTCTGGTCTTTCTGGTCGGAGAACGTATCTTCCAGCGACATTTTCATTGATGTCACGAGTTCGACCAAATGCCGATCACCAGGAAACACTTCTGATGCCCGGAATGTCCCTCCTTTTACCTGAATTACACCCAAGAAAATGAGTTAAGATTCAATCTTAATTTACAACTTTCTCTAACAAAGTCCAATTTGTTGAATTATAGGTAAATAATTACAAAATATTCAAAAAGAAAATTTTCCAAAGTTATTCTAATTTTTGTATGAAGTTTCTTTAATAAAAAGTCTAATTTGTTGAAATATAAGTACATATTCAAAGTTTTTTTTCCTTGCAAGTTTCATAAGCAAAGACTCTTAAAGTGACTAACCAGGAGGTTTCCACCACCGGAGGAAGGGAACCTGAGAGGTTTACCGATCTTGTAACTGCCACCTTGGAGATCAATAACAACACCTCCAAGATCAGCAACACGTGGCAGCATGTTAAGCTCAGTTTGTAACTGAAAAGCATCGGTTAAAGCTTCAAGTATTGCGTCGCTACTGTCTTGTCCACCTGTCGGGTCAGCTCCGTAGCTAATTGGGTATATCACTCTGCCCACCTGTACCAAAACCAAACTCACACGCTCACAAAATACATTCACACGTGCGTGTATATACTTACTGAAATGTGGGAAATGCTTTACCATTTTGGGAAATGGAGAAGAAGGAGAAGACAATGGTGGGAGAGAGGGAGTGACTGCGAGTCTTTCTTGGATCTTCTCTTGGATTTCAAGAAGCTTTGTCATGTCTCTTCTTAAGGAAGATATCTCATTAAATTTAGTTGAAATAGTGATGAGAAAGCAAACAAAGTAATAGAGTCTCATCTTGATCTTCTTGATTTTTTCCCTTCTTGAGAGAACGAGAGAAACGATGAAAGAGAGTTAACTATGAGGAGTGGTTATAAAGAAGATGCAGGTTGATAGTGTTTAAAGGTCATTATTTGTGTTGGAAATATTTGCTTTTGCTATTCCAATGAACCGACTCGAATTCCAATATATTTAACAGAATGATTTTTAGTGGGTATTTTTTCTTTATTCACACGAAAAATGCAAAGACTAGAAAAAGATCAAGCATGCATGTTGGTAGAAAGCTGTAGTTCATAAAGTTACATAGAACTCTCTGATGACAAAATAATTTTGCGATTTTTTAATCATAAATTATGCTTTCGTAGTTTATGTTATATCAGTCTAAATAATAATTAAATATATGTCGTTTTACGGTTTCAACGTTTAAATCAACCAATTTTTAATTTATTTGTTTGATTCTGCAATTTTACTATGCATATTTCATGTTATACGAATTTCTGAAGCATTATTGATTTTCTGAGAAAATAAATCTTTCGTATTAGACTTTGCTTACACCCCATGTTATACTTTAATCGGCATAAAGTTTGCTTTGTTCCAAATTATTTATCAATTATAAGAGAATAATACTTTTGATTTTCACCGACTTTCTTTGTTAATAAAGTTTTAGCTTTCTTTATGCAAAAAAAAAGAAGAAATTTGCAGAATGATTACCGAAAAATTAAAATGGAGAATTAATGTTGAGAATATAAAATAATTTACTTTAAGGAGAACACCTAAATAAGTAGATGCAGAACCTTGAAGTCTCCTTCATAGATCTTTCTTCTTTTGTTGCCGACTTTGTAGACAACTATTTACATTAGGTTACTATTATTTGATTCTAAATTTCTAATGTAAGGAAAAATAGAGCAGATAGTTGTTGGCCAGAACATAATTTCAGAAGTAATAATACTATCAAATTTATTATTCATTGCATTGAATTTCATCTCAGAGAAACTAGTAAATATTTTGACAAAGTAAAATAAACTAATAAATGTATTGAGAAAGTAAAGGAAACTGACCAAGCGCTCGTAGCTTAGTGGTAAAGGAGGTACAGCTGTACTGTTCGCCACCTGGGTTCGAGCTTTGGGCACAACGGATTTAATATCCGTTCTGTTGGGGTGCTCGACCACTTTCGGAGGGATAGTTGGGAATGTGGCTGCCCAGATACCAGAGTTATCAAAAAAAAAAAAAAAAAGCAAAGGAAACTAATAAATGTCTGCCAACAACTCTTCAACTGTAATAACAATCAAACTCATTGATCCACCGGTACATACACTTTTGCAGTAACAGGTGCGTTTGTCTCAACGACCACTCGGTTATCCGAAACGTTTCTCACCTGCTCACCGCGTGAACAAGAAACCCACCACCTTCACGCGCTACGAGCGTGCACTGCACCTGGCTGATTAAATTCGGAAAGAGCAAAACCGGGTTGAAATCGACGGTCCAAGACGTTCCGTTTCCATCAACCGATCCTTTAGCTACCGTCGATCTGATTGCCATTCCATTCACACTGTTCCGGTCAATGACCACTTGGTCAACATTCTCAAACGCCTTACTCGTCTGATCCAATTGACAATCTGGACTCCATTACCCGGCCCGGAAAACATATTGCCAACAATATCAAAATAAATACATCGCCCAAGAAAAACGTTCCAGAAACTTGTAGCTGAACCGGGTTTTCCGCGACAATACCGGTATAATCCAAGTATGAATCCACAATTCGGTTCTGAGTTAAACCAGGTAGTTTCAAATAAATCCCGGTCCCGCCAAAACCGGTTGCTTTGTTATAACAATGCACACCAGAAAAAAGGTTCGCCTGTCCTGATATCATTACCCCGATAGCCGCGGAGAGAATATAACGGTGTCCGTGATGGCGTTATCGTTACCAATCAGATTCACTGCGGTGCCGGAATATTTTATCTCCTCCTCTGTCTCCACCGGCGGTTATGTGTTAACAGAGAAACGAGTTTCTAGTCTCGTGTCCTTTTTGGACGAGAATGCCGTTAGTGTGTCCGAATCGTGTGATGTAACAGTTGTCAATGCTTGTCCGGAGAGAATTGATGACGACGATTGCTCCGCCGTGATAGTTGCAATCGATGAGAAGATCTCTGAGAGTTATAAATTCGAAGATGTACTGTAACTCTGTAAGTCTGTAACTTTGACGACTCGTCGTTGAGTTCGATTATATACTTATCGACTAAACTCATTTGATGCCCTTAATGTTCTTCCGCTGATCTGACTGACGTGTTACAAGTCAATAAAAAGAAACCATTAATATCAAATATATAAAAATGTATATGCAAAGAAACAGCGATATTAGAACATGTAGAAAGAAAATATGGAATTATAGGATTTTTCAAGTTGAGATTTTTGAACTAACTATTTTCATAATTTTGAAATGATAATATAAAAAATGATGATATAAAATATGGTTTACACTAAGTTTCACAATTTTAAACTTCTTTTGAATTCAAATATTTTCATTATTTCAAACATTATGATGACATTTTATGCTTTGATGGATACTTTGAATACTTTATATATAGAGTATAATGTTTGAAATTATGAAAGAAACATGCATAGAAAGAAATAAATCATTCTGTTCTCTTGAAATAAAAAATAATGATCATTTATTTCGTTTTCGTTTGGTTCACCAAACCTACGAGCATGCATCTTTAATCAAGTTTACGTTTCCACGAAGGTTCTGTTGAGAATGTCATGTTTTAAACTTTTATTTAACAGATGGAAGCAGTGTCATATCACGTCACATAGACGGGCCATAGAGACATATTTAAATGAAGATATACCCGCACCTAACTCTACTTGTAAACTTGCCTTCGACAAATTTAATATAGTTTGACAAAAAGAGATACTTACTACGAGATTACCCGCACCGGCTGAGGGAAACCGGAGAGGACGTCTGATTTAGTAGCTTCCACCTTCAAGATCGATTCTTGCTCCTCCAATAACATTTATACCTTCCATCAATACTCCATGATTTGGACCATCAAACGCACCTTCCATAGCTTTTGGCTCCGATTGGTAACCATCGCTTAATCGCGGAATCACAGAAATAATAGTTAAGCTGCGGAAAATTTTAAAATTTGTGGAATGGTGGAATATATATTAAATTGATTAAACTATTTTATATGATATTTATTTTTTATAACAAAAAAAAACAAATAGCAATAATTAAACTAATGATTATAAATCTGAAAACAAGTAAAATGTATTAAAAATATTTTAGTTTTTATTATAAATATCTAGTTTATCTTTCAATATGTTTTAACAATAGATTAACATTTTATAATATAAAAGTTATAATAAATTTGTATTTACAACATAACTATTCATCATTAAAATATTATTAGTATGTATTTTAAATTTTAAGATAATATTAACATATAATTGAATAATATAAAAGTGTTAATTTTGTAAACTTTTCCACCATAATCTACTAAAACTCACTTTTCCACTTAATAAACTTTCTCTTTATAATTTTGTGAGCAAAAACGCAGATTTGCGTTTTTGCATTTTTTTTCAATTCCGCAACATTTTCTTGATTGGTAAAATACTTGCGGAATCGCGTTTCATATGCCATTCCGCCATTCCGCATGGTTACCAATCAAAGCCTTTCCCTATGGGATCGGCACCATATGATGCACTCGATACACTCGTGGACCGAGTACTGCCTACACCAAGCATGCATCACATATATATCATGTCATCTAATCAAACAAATAACCTAAGACAACAACTTTTGAACAAAAGTCAATCATACATAAACGCCGTACGATCGTCATGATAGATAAGGTTATATTTACCTGAAGAGGTGTAGGAGGACTGGAGGAGATACAAAAGCCGACAGATTTAGACGAACAAGTGATGCCTTAACAGCTTGCATTTCCGCATTTCCGACAGATTTAATATGATTCTGTTTGAAGTCATTTGGTTTTGATAATCCTTGTCAATAATCTTCCCTAAGCTTGAAGTCATTTGGTTTTGATAATCCTTGTCAATAATCTTCCCTAAGCCAACTAATTAATTTTCTCTTATTTATTTCACTAAATGAAATTAATTTCGAGGCTTATATCATTCTGACTACCTTAATTTACTTCATTTCCTATAAATTGGTTTTCTTCAGCCACACTTAAAAGCCCTAACTAAAGTCCCTCTTAAAGTTTACAGATGGTTTGACTTTTAAAGCTACCCCATCATGCCATACTACTAGGTGAAGCTGCCTCTTCTTTTCTCCTAACGAGTTCACACAGGAACATGATTAAACTAGTATTTGGGGACCAAACCCGACTTTTCAGTTTTTAGCTGAGTCCGCTTCGGTTCAGCTTAGTGCTCTGGTGTAGGAAAATTACCAAATATAAGTTTCGAATGGGGCTTCTCTTCGGTTGAGCCCAATATCTTCAAGTTCTTTTGGCCCATTTGAATTGAACAATATTATGTAGATCATTTATAAAACAATGTAACTTAGTTGTATTATATTGCCACCAATTTATATATAATCGGCCAGAGATCCTTCTTCTTCAACTTTGTTTTTATTGGTTGTCAAAAAAAACTTTGTTTTATTGGAAGTTCACAATTTTATTTGATTTTTTATTTTGTATATCCAATTTTGTTTTTATATTTACCAAAATAATTTTCTAAAAATAATTAATATATATATATATATAATATAATAAACAAACAGACTCTAAATACTGTACCCAAACATTTTTCTTTTACAAAGTGATTTATTATTGGTTAGCGATTTCTTTAACATTAGGCAGTATAATATACACCCAAAATATACACTAGTGGACAACTGGATACAACAACAAATACCTATTGGCTGAATGACTGTCTCTCACATTAGTTTCATTAACTGATAAGTCAGAATAATTAGCTTTCAGAGTAATTTGAAAAATTACATTAGGGATAGAGAGTAACAAAAATACAAATTTCTCATGTTTGCTTATAGCATCTTAAGACTCAAAGCGGCTCTAAATATGGCTCTAGTTGGACGTGGTCACATTTATTTATCTACATTTCAATCGCTTCCGCATTATAAAAGTTAGTAATACTAGTCGATCAATCCTACACGCTTCAGTAAGTGATGACTAGTGAGTAAGCTAACACTCAACCCTAGGTTCTGTTAAATGATACATATTCCAAAATAGTTTTATATAATAAATTAATTAAATTTGCATTTGTTGTAAGCAAAATTCCAGTATCCTGAAAATGGATTGTCGTATCAACAACAAACATTGGACAATTATATGACTTTTTAGTTTATTACTTTAATAAATGTTAATGTGCATGACTAGATATGCAATAATTGAAGTTGGACAATTTCTATGCTATTGTTTTGTAAAAGTTGGACAATTTACAAACGCATCGGCTCAGATTTATTCAAATTAACAAAATGGGCTATGTGGCGTAAGCTGATAATAATATAACAAAAAGAAAAATTAATTCAAGATCATAAATTTACTTTGGTTGGACTAACATTTTGAGCTCGATGAACTTAAAATCCTATGAAGATGTTATTCCTATTCGATTTATAGTCCACTTTTAAATGCTAACATCAACATATATACATAGACAAAACTAATTCTGTAAGTAAAGTTCCTCATAGTCATACCGTATAAGAAAACTAAAGTGGTTCTGACATAAAATTTAAATATGATTTTACAACGAACAGTATGATTTATGTCTCATAGTATAATAATCAGGGAATAGTTATAAACCCAAAATAATATGTGCCCAACCTAATTTCCTGCCTGAACTTTATCCACCGTGACAAAGACTAAGTACGCTTGACCGGGAGCTCCTGGTCAAGTGGAAAGGGTTCGGAATGTCACCATATTTCAAGTTCGATCCACCTACCATGCGAAACTAAGTCACATTTTCCTGGTCACCTACACGGATATGGGCTATTGCATTTCGGTCCATTTGAATACCCGGGAGATGGTCTATCCGTGGGCTGCACCTTCCACCCAGGGATTAGGTCTGTGTTTTTAATAGATCCGGATTTAACCTTTCTTAAAAAAAAAAAAAGACTACGTAGGCCACATGAGCTATTTATATGAGTATTAAACTTTTAATGAAAGTATCCACACGGTATAAACTGAGTGTCACGTGCGTCGATCACGTGAAAAGTAGGTCGGGTGCTAGAATCTTCGTCCTGTGGTGGTGGAGTGGATCCCAATTTTTTTTTCTATGGGTAATAGGAAAAATGCATCACGACTCACGAATCACTGAACATTTCAATAAACAAATTACTAGTTAAAGACATTATTATTATTTTTTTGAAAAAAGTTAAAGACATATTATAAAATATCCAAATGTATATAAAAGAAATAAATCAATAACGGAAGAGACGTAAAATACCAAAAAAATATATTTGATACGTTAACGCTACCATCATGATTTTCTGGATACCACTACTTGTGTTTAGTTTATATCATCATAATGTTAATGCACTATAAAATTGCTGAAGTGAGACAGGTTTGCTGGTAAATAGATATAGGCAAATAATAAATGTTATAGTTCTTTTATTCTTTAAATATTTCTAGACGTTACATTTATATAAAAAAAATTTGTTAACAATTTCACTTTAGATTTTAGTTTAGGTTGATATTCAGTAAGGGGTATTTTACAGTTTTACACAACCACTTGATTTGTTTTATTTTTTAAGAAAGAAATTGTTTAATACTGCATGGTTTTAACTTTTCATTGTGGTCGATTTAATGCTTATCGCCTTTGTTGACACTGGTTTCTTCAAGATTAGTGGACATAATAAACTTTATAGTAAACAAAAGACAAATATTAATGTTTTGCTCATTACAAGATCCACATGATTCCTTCACTACATGTGACCTTCTCCACAAGATTCCACTGACAATTGCCACGTCATGACTTAATATGGGCCCCAACCTGACGTCTAAGTTGGACTACGGGCCCCACCAGCCGCCTCCTCTCCACCATGAAACCATCCTCATATATAATAACGACGATAGCATTGAGAGTCAGTGGTCTGGTTCCGTTCCGTGGCTGTCTTCTTTGTTTTCATCATTTTCTTCTCGTCGTTAAAGCTCTTCTCAAAGCGGCAGCCATGGCGGTTCTTCATCCTTCCTCCTCCAGATCTTATCATATCCTCTCTAATGCCTACCACACTAGCTTCCATCACCATCATCATCATAACCATCACCATCATCATCACCCTTCGCTTGTGATATTCTGGTGCCTCGTGATTTCTCTGTTGTCTCCTCTCGCTGTCTCCTCTTCATCCTCCTCCTCCTCCTCTTCTTCCTCTGCCTCGTCCTCGTCGTCGTCTGCTTCCCAAATCTCCCTCGGTAAATCTCTATCTCTTTTGTCGCCTTTTGTGATTCTTGGTTTATGTCATTCTTGATGCTGCTTAATTGGTTCATGTCCATGAGTCATCGCCATCTCTTTGTTATGTTTCTGATTTTATCTGATTGTCGGAAAAGGAATCGGTGAAACGGAAGGGACGAAGCAAGATCTGCATCTGTCGATCCTTAGGGACGAATCTGTGGCAAGGTTACACGAGCTTGGACAGGTAAATAAGAATGTTCATGGAGATTCTATTGCTTATAGTTTTCATTTATTATATGTTTTCAAGATTGTTACTGGTTAATATGTATATTCTAATGTCAAATCTATAACGTTTACACCTTCTTATGACATATGTCTTCGAATGTTTGTATTCACCTTTGACCAACATGATTGATAAAGTAGATTGAGTGTGTCCTTGTCTCTCAGGGTTGTTCTTATTTTAATCAAATACTGTACTTAAAAAATATTTTCTGGCTAATGAAACATTTATTAAGTTTCTTATACGAAGGGATCCAGCTAGTGTTATCTTGAAAGTGAATGCTTCTCTGTTTTAGATGGCGTCTAAATGCCTAAGAAGATTTCTTAAAACTCAGGAGATCATACTTAGTTTTATTGACCATCTGATAAATCTCTTCGAAGATCACACTGTTACATATATTAGTATTTTCTTGATATAATTTTTTTTAAAAATGTGTAGGTGAGTGATGCAGCTACTCATTTAGAGAGGACTTTCATGAGTCCAGCATCCATAAGGGGAATAAAACTTCTTCGTGAATGGATGGAAGATGCCGGTTTATCAACGTTAGCTTTAGCTCCACTCTCTTTGGTTTATAGTCCTTACCTACAAAACTTTGCTTTGGTAAATTAAACAAAAAACAACTGGATTTTTTCAGATGGGTTGATAACATGGGGAATGTACATGGTCGAGTGGAACCAAAGAATGGAAGCACCCCGGCTCTTCTTATTGGTTCTCATATGGTAAATTCACAATCTTCATTTTCTTGTTACCTAATGTGTGATAAGATGATAGTGCTGACAATTTGTTTCTGCTTGTTTAAAAGGACACTGTTATTGATGCTGGTAAATACGATGGCTCATTAGGCATAATCTCTGCTATCTCTGCATTGAAGGTTCTGAAAGTAAATGGGAAGTTAGGAGAACTAAAGCGACCTGTTGAGGTTAGTCCAGTTAAAACCCGCCTAGTAAGATCTTATAGTCACGAGAATAAACAAGAAACTTATGTTGTTTACACATTGATCAGGTGATTGCGTTTAGTGATGAGGAAGGTGTGAGATTCCAGTGTACTTTCCTAGGCAGTGCTGCTCTGGCTGGTATCATGCCAGTTTCTCGGTTGGAGATTACTGATAAAAGGTTTTTACTCAAGGACCTTAAGCTTCTTCTCTCTTTGTAGATATACAATACTCACTTTTTTTCCATATTCATTCGCTCAGTGGTATTACTGTGCAAGATGCTTTAAAAGAGAACTCCATAGACATAACAGAGGAAAATCTTACGCAGCTCAAATATGATCCTGCTTCTGTTTGGGGCTATGTAGAGGTAATAGAGCCTTTTCAGTTAAACATACAAACTAGTATGTTGATTACTGATTGGTGTATTCTCATGCAGGTTCACATTGAGCAAGGGCCCGTGCTTGAATATGTTGGTTATCCACTAGGAGTAGTAAAAGGTATTGCAGGACAGACTAGACTCAAGGTAACGTATTCATAACTAAAATTTATGTTTTAAAATCTTTGGGAAGGCTAACCAAGATGGACAGAACTCTACAGGTTACTGTAAAAGGCTCTCAAGGACATGCTGGAACAGTTCCAATGTCACTGCGTCAAGACCCTATGACTGGTGCTGCGGAACTCATTGTACTAATGGAGAGTGTTTGCAAAAACCCTAAAGAGTACTTAACTTGTGATGGCCAATGCAACGAGGAGACAATAGAATCTCTTGCTAATTCACTTGTCTGTACTGTTGGAGAAATCTCTACTTGGCCAAGTGCTAGCAATGTCATCCCAGGACAGGCAAGAGAAAGAAACTAATCTCATTTTTTTTTTTTTTATTTCTCTTGTGAATGTACTCTAAATGGTTTCATGGAAATTGATCCAGGTAGCTTTCACTGTGGATTTACGTACAATAGATGACGTAGGACGCAATGCTATTCTCCATGACTTATCAACTAGGATGTATCAAATATGTGACAAAAGATCGCTTTTGTGCTCCATTGAACGAAAGGTAAGTGAGTGGTGTAATTTGCTATACACTTTGATGTCTTATTCTTATCAACTGATTTTGTTCCCGGCTTTATCATCATTGCAGCACGATGCAGATGCAGTAATATCAGATCCGCACTTGAGTTTACAGCTGAAATCAGCAGCTCAGAGTGCCCTTAAGAAGATCACAGGAGAGGTCCAAGACGAGGTACCTGTGCTAATGAGTGGAGCAGGACATGATGCTATGGCTATGTCTTACTTAACTAAGGTAATTGAGTTGAAACTCAAAAACTTCCGAGTGTAGGGCTCAACATTTGTAGTAGAGTTTAAGATGCTCGAGATCATTTCAATCACTGGTTTTAAAAGAGATCCAATGTTTTAGAATGTATCACTTGTTTTAAGGGATATGTTTTGGTTTTCCGACAGGTGGGAATGTTATTCGTCCGGTGTCGTGGAGGAATAAGTCATTCTCCGGCAGAACATGTACTGGATGATGATGTTGGTGCAGCCGGTTTAGCCATCTTGGAGTTTCTAGAGTCTCAGTTGTAATTGATTTTCATAAGAATGAAAAAAAAAATATGAGAAACAAAGTGGAGTCTTGTGTCATAGAGTTTCCATGAATGTATAGTGTCATTTGTTGTCTTATTTGTCTTTGTTTGGTACAATGCATTTGTATAGAATTAAATCCGATTTACTTTAAATGTGTGAACATTGTTACCTATGGAAAATAAGAACAAAGATCTCGAATCAAGTTAGCATACTGTAGAAATGGTGATTCAATAGCAAAAGACTAGTGTATCTTTTCATATAAACTTGAGCTAATGTGTATATTAACAGCAACAAGAGGAAGAGATGGATGCACATAACACAACCAGATGGGTCTTCAAGCAAATCAGACGAGGAGGAGCATACAAGCCGTCCAACCAAAAACATAAATTAGATATTCAACTTATCAATATGGAAGCATCACAATAATTTAATAAGGAAAAAAGTATTGCCGATAAAAGGTTGAAAAAATGCTTTCATTGAGAGTTGAACTCAAGACCTCCCGCTTACTAAACGGGTGCTCTAACCAACTGAGCTATGAAAGCTTGTTTGTTGTACAAGTTAAAGAAACATAATAATCAAAACTTGAAACAAAAGATAAATAGTGTTATGTTATATATATTGATGGAAATTCCCTAGACGGGTCCATCCCTCAAGAGATTTGTAACTCGGGAGCACCCTCGATAAGAACCAGTTTTTAGGTTTGCTTAAGTTCCTAGCGCGATAGGGATATGAAGAGTTTGGGCTTATCTCAACCTATCTTTCAATAAACTCAAAGGCAAACTCAAGAAACAGTTCTCAAGACGGCCAGCTGATTCCTCCTCTATGGAAGCCCTCTTAGTCACTGCAACAGAGCTGGAGGAAACATCAAGCAACAAGGTCTTAGTGCCAGATCAGTTGTTACAATATCAGCAATCTCAGCTTTGGAAGCGATGGTGTTGATGATACTTGTAATCGCTCTCTTCTTCAAACAAAGGCATGATTTCTTCAAGAAAGTGATGGATGGAAGCAGTGAGTACTCCTCGTCAAAGTTTTGCTGGTTCTTACGGCTACCTTGCCTCCAGGTACTTATTTTCTTCTCAAGCTTCCTTTTTTACAAACCTGAGTTTTCTGAATTTTCCAAATGGAGTAAAAGAAGATGAAGTCTTGAATAGTATTTAAGCATTGAAACGTTTCTCATTCGAAATTATTAGCCAGTTTTACAAACTGTGAGATAAGAACGCAAATCTTTAGGTTCATTAACCAAAAACACAAAACTGAAAGTGCTCCAGTGCCAAAGCAAAAGGGAACCAGGTGTAAGAAAAGCTTTTACAGGGAAGATCAAAGAAATCAAGCACTTGAAAATGACTTCAGAGGAAATATATTTCATCTCTGAAGATGTCAAAGATGACTCCATAACTAATCCCGATCTTCATCTGCATTTTAACAGGAAAAAAAAAAAACAAGGAAAAGGTCAAATATCTAAGTATGCAAACACATTCAATCCAACAAAACAAGAATTGTAAAACACAAAATTTTGCAACACCCTCACAATAAGTAGTGATTTTGACATGAAACTAAAACAAGAAAGACCTTGAACTTAACATAAAAACAAAAACTAAGTACATCATCCATCTACATAAGAAGAAGAAAAAGAATAGACTCCCTTCAAATTCAAATCTAGTTTCTAGCATCCCGTAATGAAAATAGTATTACTTCGAGTTACAGCCTATCTAAACTCTTACTGAGACCTTTCTTAGTAAAAAAAAACATTACGTTTCACACATTATCTGGCGTTCATAACAGTGCATGACTAATCTGATTTGCAACGAGCTAAGCCTAAACTTGCAAAAGATTCAACCTTTGAGCTAAACAAAGAACAATCAAGCATAAAAAAAAAAAAAAAAACGAAAAGACAAAAAAACATTACCAAAGTAACGGCGCTCGTTGGCAGCTCTAGCCTTATCGAGCATCACCTCGAGATCTTCCTTGAGCTTCACATCCCATTTCACGAGCTGGTTCGCGAACACAGCACCGAGTCCCATGCCCACCACATGCTCCCACGGATCTTAACCATATTCCAACCAGAATCATAACCGACGGGAAAATCAAACCAGAATCGCATTTGATCAATTAGGGTTGTTGTTTCGTGGACTTACGGCGCATGTAAGGGAGCTTGCGGAGAGCGTTGGAATACATCTGGGTGCCGAGTCCCAGCAGAGCTCCCACCATCGTCGCACTCAGAGCCATCGTTTTGATCTTCTTCTGAAACTCCTGTTGTTTGGTCGATTACTCTTGACCCTTAGCTGCACTACGTTGGCCCCACATCGCTTGGTATGACGTGTAAGACATTGATTGGTTTGTCTTTTCTTATTTATTTATTTTTGATTGTGCGTATAAGTCGTATTCTAATGAGCTTTAGTCCGCATAACAAAATAATCATTTGTCCCTTATCTGTGCAGATTGGGGCCCAAGGAAGTGTGTAGAAAACTTAATTAAGTAATTTTTGTTTTTATGCTCAAAATCTATTTTCGTTAATCCAAATCATTCACTACATGGTCTTATCTTATCGAGGAGTGCTACTTAACACTATCGAATACACTTATAGAAATGATTCAAGAAACAAAAAAAGTGCATTTATCATCTAATTAGTCATTCCATATTTTTTCTTGTTGGGTTGAAACACGATCGTAAAATTATCTAATCTACTATATAACTAGTCAAGTGTTGTTGACTTCATCTTCTATAAAATGAGAAACTATTACTGGCTACAAACGTGAGACCATGCCCCCCAAGTTCACGACAATATCAAAAAGATAGATCTGCTTGCACGAACTACCTAGTTTTCATATTATCAAAGTATTTGGAGGGTAGTTAATTACTTGCATCAGTGAAGACCATAAGCCACCTAGATCATAAGCTCAGCTTTCGCTTCTGTTTAAACTGAATATCTGTAAACAACATCAAGTGATGGGTCATTACAGGAGTGCGAACTAAAGAAAGTGATGAGGATTTTTAAGGAGCTAGAGAATTTTATTGGAGGGAGATAATAGTAAAACAAGATTAACAGAATTATATAATGTGGATAGTTCAAGACTCAAGAAGTGTTGATGTTCTACAAGAAAGATAAAACAGAAAACATAGTATACAAAGAAAAAGGAGACAAATCTGAATAGTTAAACAAATATACGCAACTGTTAACTTTTCTTTCAATTCATGATCTTGTAATCTGTGTGATATCCTAACATGTCTTGTACACAGCTTCCATCATCTCTGGGTCTTCAGGATATACCCTCGCTACATGTCTTCTGGTAAGGATCAGTGTCTGGCAACTTGGCAAGGCTGGTACCATTCGTATATTTTACGAGGATCCGGCTCAGCTCGGTACTTAATTCATTTGATTGGGTACATTTGGTTCTAAACTGGCCTAAACTGTACCACCCTTCCGATCTCCACGTCTACCTAGGATATCCACAAGGACAGCAGTTAATTAACTAGGTTTTTTTTTTTTTTTTTTGAAAAAAGGCTTTAATTAACTAGGTTTCAGCACTAAATATAGCATTTTACTTAAATTCATTAAAAGAAAGAAGCCCACAATATAACAACATACACAAAATGTTTTGTGTTTTATTAAAAGCCATCTGAACGATCAAATGGTAGACGGTGAAAACAAAGCAGAAAGCACATGATGTTATTAAAGAAAAAAGTCAGGTAAATGATAAAACATTTGCCAAAGTCTTCAAAGACGGATCTGATCCACGAACATAGAAGTCATGTACTCCTTAATTTTTCCTTGGGGATCGGTGTAACCTTCATATCCATTGTAGCAGACGTGGATCATGCGTGCAAGATCAATGACTGCCTTAAGAACACAGTGTCGCACACCAGTTATTGTCAAGAACTCTTCATTTATTATCTTATCAGCCTCTCCAACCATTTTATTAAGCTCCCTAAAAGCTTCATTTTCGGAAACTCCATATTGCTTCATATAACAGCTGACAGCATTGGTGACGTATCCTCTACTAATGTCATCCTAATTAAAATAGTGTATGTGTAAGTCGGGATGATAGATAGAACAAGAAAGTATACATACCCGATATGTGAAGAAATGGTTTACGCATATGTACCTGGAAACCAGTTATATCATCCATAAGACGACCTTTGACACATAAAGATTGGACGATTTTTGGTCTGGACTTTAGCCATTCAAAAGCTTCTTTTGCAGCCATCTTTCCCTTAGACATGTATCGACTTGCCAAAGTCGCATACACTGCGACTTCCACCTCACCAACTTCCATGTACTCCTCAAAGCTAGGCACGTGATAAACTAGGCCCCATTTTGCGAGATCAAAGTTGGCTTTCACATGTGTCTTGAACTGCATGCTCAATAATATAGATCTGCGTTACGTTACAACACTAAATGTAGTTTTCTAAAGTTATTTTGAAATAATGATAAACGCATGACCTTTCTTTTCCTTGAAATATAATCCTGCGAGTTCAGTTGAAAGTTATTCCAAAGCCATATGACCGTTTGTTTTGAAACACCAATATTTTCATTAAATAAAAGAGCTTAAAGCCCAGAAGATACAAAGTTTGCAAGGCAGATCTTTGCTAGGGCATTTGCAGGCCCATTTGAGTTTCTAGGGACGAAAGAGAAAAAGCAGAAAGTAAACGAAGACGCGAGGCCGGCGATGTCCGACAGAACTCCGTGGAGTTCCGATGAACCTCGATTCCGGCTGATTGCTCTAACGAGCACTTGAGAATCTGAGCGTACCCAGATATGAGTGAGATTGAGAGATCGCCTGTTGGAGAGTCTCCCTAACAGCTAAGGTTTCTGCAAGAAGTGGGGAGGAGACATGCGTCTGAAGTTTCGATCCCCTGTTTACTTCCAAGGTAGATGGGGATGTGAAGATCCAGCTGATTCCTACTGTAGTTGAATCCGATTTCCAAGTCGCATCTGTGTTACATCGGATGGCAGAGCTCGTTTCAATCGAGAGATGCGGAAGTGTGTTGGTAGCTGCTCCTCTTATCAATTTAGGTTTTTGGGCAACTCCTTAGCTGGATAGATTGTTTTGTTGAAGGTCTCCTGTGGTGATATATCCTATTTTGGAAGAGGAGTTGATTGCGGGTACACCAGATAGACCAACAGATAGACCAACAAAGCCAGAGATTTATGGAGACGCCATACGGTGGAAGGTTCTTCTTCCTCTGTGAGCCTACCAGGAGGGCTCGAAAGGAGTTGAGGGCATTGTAGTCCAGATAGTCCTCCCAAGGTCCTAGGGTCCAAACTTCTTGTGCAAAGCGGCAATGGAAGAGGGCGTGTAGAGTGATCTCCTGACAATTGCAGTGAATGCAATTCGTATTCGACGAGACTCCACGCCGTGTTAAGTTTTCACCTGTAGGGAGTGAATCTTGAGCCGCTTTCCACAGGAACATCTTTAGCTCCAAAGCCATAAGACAGTATATTGATATACTACTAATAATAAAAAGATGAGCCCTTTGTCTTGGGGAGATAGTGATGCAAGTTGGCAACCAAAGGCAATAACAAATGTTCTGGAAAAACAAATGTACGAGGAATATTTGGTGTGTGGTGTTTGTGGCTTAACTTACTGCTAGTTACAAATATGAATATGTTTGTTTGTATTATTAATATATCATCAAATAAAATATTTTCTCTCTATCTCTCTTACTCTAGGTTTTTTCATTTTCTAGTAATTAATTTAGGGTAATTCTCTCAAATAGTTTTTTTTCAAAAAAATTATGTCACAAAAAGAGCCTTCAAAAAATAAAATGACTAAAATAGTCTTTTTATTTTGAAAATTTTAATATTTATTTTTTATTTTTAAAAATTTGAACTCATCCCAAAACTCAGTCCCAAAACCCAACATTTTAACTCTAAATCCTAAGTCTTAGATGAGTTAACCCTAAAGGTATAAATGCATATTTACCCTTGCATAAAAACATCTTTTGATCATTTTTCTCTTTGAAAATCTACTTTTGTGAAAATAAACTAAAAAGGCTATCTCGAAGAATTTCTGATTTTTTAATGATTTTTTTTTTTTTGCACAAATAGGAAGAGAAAAACTAGGAAAACAACGATTAATAGCTTGTGAAGATATTATGATCTCCAAAAGGATATTTGAAGAAAAAAAATGAGAGACAAAATGAATAAATGAAAAATGTGAATTTGTATTTCCTTAAGCTATTATGAAAAACGTGATTTTTCCCATAACAAGTTAAACAATATTCCTATCTTATCAATTTTTGCATGGATGTCATTTATTAAATGAAAGATATATTTTATTTTAAATTTTAGAGTTAGACTTAAATTTTGTAAAATTATATATCCACATATATCTCCTACAAAATAATGTTTTATGTAACATTTAAATTAAGGATAAAACTGGAATCATGAAAATTGTTGATACTATATATTTTTAAGAATAATATGTCACATCACAGTATTTTTCAAAATTGTTTTTCATTGACAAATTAGCACAATTATTAAGGAAAAATAATTAGTCAGATTAGTTTAGTTTCTTAAGCGTATTACCCTTGATTGTTATATGCATGCTTATGTCCACGACTTAATCATACCAATACAGATGATAGTTTGATTGCTTTACCACTTCCTTTGAGGCGCTCACGTTGTATGATCTTCCTTGTGGCCAAAGTTCTCTTTCAAACTCTTCGAAAGTATCTATCATAAAGTTCAACACGAATTTCAATAATCAGGCTGTTTATCCATGGTATGCTCGTGAGCCCACCTGTACAACATCTTCAGCATCATCATCATCATCATCACTATAATAATCATTGTTTACTTAATTTTTTGATACCTTTCCAAGCTATTAGCGAGGCCTTCAGCTTCAGGAAGAGATGCATATCTGTCAAATGTGTCATCTAGAAGCACTAAAATGGTGAAGTACTTAACCATTATAATCCTTGCACGTGATAGTTGTGGCTCAAAGCACATCGCTTGTACAAAGAAATGATTTTCGACGATTCTGTGTCTGAAGTAAGGTGGTAGCTTGGATTCAAACTCTAGATCATTGTACCATCTTGCATCCAAAGTTATAGGTATTTGATTAGAATAGTTTCTGTAAAGAATTGTAATTCAAGTCCATATAAATACCATTAATGTGAAGATATGTTACATACTCTGTAAGGATTTTGAGTTCGTTAAGGTATTGGAGCTGTACTAACTTGAAACTGATTTTAGCGAACTTGAGTAGCATCTCGTCATGATCTTTTTCTTGTTCATAGAATGAGATATACTCCACTGGGAATAACATCTCCATATTTCAGTGCTGAGGTAGAGTAAGAGCATTTCGAATACGTACTGAGAGATGAGGCGGGCACGTTCCATCAGCAGCCAGTGACTCCAAGTGTCTCGATGTAAATATCAATGCTTCGTCCATTATATAATCTTTTGTCGTCCGCAAATAAGCAGCTTCATACAAGCTCAACATACCCTTGGCATCTCCGACAAGAGATTCTTTGAAATTTCCGTTGTCCTTTGTTTGTCCTTTGTGAATCTCCTGAATACATCTATTAATCAAAATGGATCAATTTGTTACACTTTAAATAGTTATAGACAACAAACACTTCTATGAGTAGAATCAAAAGCCTAGCTAGGTAAGAGTCTCATTTACCGGAAGATATATGGTGACCGTATCGTATCTCCTAAAAACCCAGAAGATGATTGACACTGTGTACATGTCATTTTCACCTTCTATCATCTCCTCTTTCTTTTCGAAACCTTCTTTAGAGTCTCATCTATCTCGTCCTCAAAGTGATGTGCAAGGCCAAGGCTCACCAACAAATATATCATAAGAAGTCTCTTCTTTGCTGAATCGATCCCTTGGTAAGACATGAGCGCCTTCTTCACTTTTGGCTTTAGTACATCGATTTCTTTCCTAAGCGCATCAATTTCCTACAAGTAAAACATGCACGCATGTGTTCACCTTCTCTAATCAGTGTCCGCCATCAGCTTAGAGCGTGTAAATCATACTAGTACTTTAGGGGCCACAAGCTCTAAAAATCTGTTGTAGTATAATGAATTAATAATCCTTGCTCTTCTATCCTTCTATGAGTGTCATTGGTTCAAATATTCCGTCCTACACATTTTCTAATTTTTCCTTTTATATTACGGATCGGCCGTTAAATATTATTTTCTTGGCTTGGAGCCACCAGCTCTGTCTCTACTCTATATACCTGATGATCAGGGTATATTTATAAATATATATATATACACACACAGTATTAGAGCCAGACCAATGATTTGATGGAACACATAATTAATAATAATATTATACCAATATAATAAAAGTAGATAATTTATTAATAACTATAATAAACTGTTAATAACAATAGAAAAACAACTAAAAACTGTGAAAAATAATAATTACAAAAAATTTCTCCATTTCATGACAAATTTCAAAATGTAATTTCTAAAATTATATCAGTTATAATAATGAACTACTACAGATAATACTAATTAGAACATATATACAAAAGTATCCTTCAAATTTACATGTATATATATATATATATAACAATATGTCAATATTATACATAATTTTTTTGTGGTTATCATACCATAAAGAACTATACTCTAAAATATTAAAGAAACTGAATGGAGTGTTATTATTTGAATATAATTAGAATTATTCATTTATTAACAGTTGCAAATGCCTACTATCAATTATGAAATGTGCTTTAGAAAAAGCTGAAAACTCAATATGAAAATGTGATAGAAAGACTATGGAAAATAAAGAAAAGAAAAGATATGCTAGCAAGAAAAAAATATTAACAATAAAACAAAAGTAGGAAAATGCTACCACAATAGCTAAAGAGAGATGCAATACAAGTAAACGTGTCAAACAGAACATTAATTTTACTGGAAAAAATATAAAGTGGAAGCTTCGAACTCTGTAGGAGCTGAAATTAACTAAAGGTATATCTTTACCATTTTCTGTCAAGATATGTGAATTTATTTTCAAGGAAATAGCAAAAGATACGAGAGATCTTGAATCTAAAACTGCTAAATAAGTAAAATTCTATTTAAGAGTCTTAAAACACTAAAAAGATCCTTAAATATATGATTAAGGTTTAATCTAGTTCTAAATTAAAGAAAAGATTAAAGCTAAGAAGTGAAGAAATATCAGTGAGTTAGGTCTACCAATTGTAAATTTTATAAAGTAGCTGGGGGCACATGCCCCCCAACTCTATAGACCCGCCCATGGATATATACCAGCAGTGGCGAAGCCACATGCACCCATGTGCACCTACTAATTTTTCAATCCCCTATATATTATTTGTGAAACATTACAACTTCTTTTTGTAGCTACGTGTCATCACTAGGATGATTCTTAGAATTATTAGAGAAATGAGTTGGTCCATCTAATTATATAATAAGCTTTTTATTAAACTAACCATAAATTCATTATTAATGTCATTTATTATTTCCTTAAATAAAGATTACGGAATTGCCTAATGTGGGTAAAGTATATATGACAATTAATGATTTTAAATAATAAAGATCTGATAAAAAATGTATCTTCTATCAAATTTATTTAATTTAAAACTATTAAAATAATTTTAAAAAACACAATAACCATATTATAAAAATTATATTTTTTATATTTTGAATTTTAAAAAATGACTATAAATTACTAAAACTGTTAAAAGTCTCACATTCAAATTTTGTGATCCAAGGTTTAAAATTTTTGTTATGACAAAATACAAATGATTACAAAATCATATAAGTAAAAGTCTAATTTAATTAATCATTAAGATTTAAAATATATATGTATATATATCATTCTAAATTAAACTATAAACCATATTGAATAAATAAATATTTTAGTTTCAAAATTTACTTTGAATAATTTTTTTGATAAAAGTTTTGAACTAACATTGATAAATTTTTTTAAAATTATCAATTACTAAAATTATTAATCACACAATAAAAATTTTGTTATCAGTAATTTAAAGTTTTTGCTATTAAAAATACACATGATAAAAAAACATATGAGTAGAAAACATCATTTAAAAAAAATAAAAAAATAAAATAGACATTAATATTAAAAATATATTATGTATGTTAATATCATTTAAATTTAATTACATATCCTATCACAATTTTTTTAAAAAATGTTTGGATTAATAAAATTGATTTATACGTTCGCACCAATATATTTAGTTACTGACTTTTAATTATTCAATATATATTTATTATTTCATAATATGTAAGAACATATAATACATAAAATAATTTATATATATAATGTTTATCCCGCGCAAGGCGCGGTCTTAATCTAGTTTTTGTTATTTTGGTACGTAAAATGAAAGAAACTTATTAGAAAACTATTTTTATTACATCAAATGTTAAATATATTTTATGCACCCATAAAATTCGCCCATTAACATACTTACGGAGACATCGACAAAAATAGAGTGGAACTGATCAGTCCATGGAGAAGGTAGCAATTCCTTAAACGTGCGATTGCTTTCTTGATCATCACAAGTCATGGAAGTAGTTGCCTTCAAACGAACAAACTTTGGAGGCTTAGTGGGAACCGACATCAGCGGAAAGCAAGAGAGTTTGTTTACTGGAAACAAGTTGTGATTTGGAGAAGGAAGAAAGACTTGAGATCCATGTTTTGGCCCAAAACTGCTATGGATTTCATTTTCACTACCATTGATATGTAACACATCACACATGTTCATTATCAAATTTACAGGCACGGGGTATTTGTTCATCCGACCACAAATTCATGATTCTCACATAAGACAGTATAGTATATGTAAATAAAATTTATTTAAAACAAAAATAGTACGCTTTGAAAAAAAAAACAAGAACAAAAAACAAAATAGTATGCATATGATCGTATGATTAAGGCACGTGCACCACATACCAACTAAAAGAGGGCACTTCGGACAACACCAACAGAAGGTACGTGACATACGGGTTACATGCACAAATAAAAGAATATATCACATATCTCAGTATGCATGCACAAACAGACAAACTGGGACATGCATACTACAGATGTGAATATGTGATACTGACTGACACATCACATTTTAAGCCGAAATATGCCCTCTTATTAACTGTCAGACAAAAAACTACAAATATCCCTTAAGAACTGTACAAAAATAAGTTTAATAGTACTCTCAAAAAATAAATACTGCATATAGAGTACACTGCTAACTTTTTTATAACGATATAAAACTAATGAAACTCTATGTTTTACATTTCAGTATAATATCAATCGTCATTAGTCCGTCAAAGATTATGAAGTTGCAATGCAGAGATATTTTTTTGTAACATGTTAAAATGTTATATTGTTCTTACAGATAACAGGTATACAACATAGATAACAAAAGAAAACAGAAATCTTTTTTTTTTTGGGTCAAAAGAAAACAGAAATCTATAATTCAAAGTCACTCTTACATTAATAGAGTCAAGAGACGGGTAACAAAAACGACCAGGAGTTGCAGAAATGTTTAAATGGGGAACACAACAGAAGTTGGAAAGACAATAAGAGGGTATTTGTTGCAACATGCCTCTATACCAGCTGCCTCGGCTAGATCAAGCTTATCAACTCCATGTGGTCCGACCTGGACTCTCCAGTCAAACCGTTTCACAAGGTTTGCTACTGTCACTTCAACCAATACCAATGCCAATCTGATTGCAGGACATAGTCTTCTACCTGATCCAAAGGGAATAAATTTATAATCTTGTCCTTGAAAATCCAAAGATGAATTTAAATGTCTCTCTGGCTTAAATTCTTCTGCATCTGGTCCCCATGTTGCATTATCTCGTTGGATTGCCCACGCATTAATCATCACCTGTATTGGAATTTCTTACAAAGTTATTAGTTTTAACATTAATTTTGTAAAAAATAGTAGTATTAATATTTGGGTATATGGTTTTATAAGACCTAATATAGAACGATAATATTTTGCTTCAGTATTTACAATTATTTTTAAAGACTGAAATATTATATTGTATTACAGTAAAACCTCTTTAAATTAATAATGTTGGGACTTTCAAATTTTATTAATTTATAGAGATATTAATTTACAAAAATTTTCTTTTTTAGATTTTTTTTCTATTTTTGAATATTTTATCAATAAAATAAGAAAATATTTGATTTTATCATATATAAATTATTAAAATTTTGAATTTTGACTTTCATATTATTTTTTATCTTTTTTGGGGTATATTTTTATGTTCTTAGAATTGTTATGTGGTTTTCGATATAATTTTACTAAATATTATCAAAATATATTAAAATATTAAGAAAAATAGTAGTATTTTCATTGTGAATATAAAACCAACAATATAATGTTTAGTTTGTACTTATATAAATACATATAGAGATAGATTATTAATTTATGATTTTAATTGGACTATATATTCACATGGGAGTTTTAAAAATATTATTATCTTATTATTTTATCGATTTGTGTCATATTTTACACCGGCCCAAGTTGGGACCGAGAAAATTTATTAATTTATAGAGATTATAAATTTATCGAGTATTAATTTATAGAGGTTCTACTGTAGTTTGCACTAAGAAAATATACACCTTACAATATTATTTGCAAAATATCCTTTTTTTTTGTCATTTGTGTTACAATTTCCAAAATAATCAATTAATGGTGGTCCAGAGAATTATACTCCCTCCCTTTCAAAATGATCTATGTTTTAGAAAAAAAAAATTTTCTACAAGATTCATATTTTACTTTTTCAAAGTATGTAATAATAGTAATTGTAAATTTTAAAAACATTAATTGTATTTACTGAACTTTGATTTATTAAAAATCATAGGAAATAGCTAACACGGAAAACAATACATTTATTATCAAAATTTTATGTGTTTTCTTAATAAGTGTGAAAACTTTAGAATATACCCCCTCCGTTTCATAAAGAATGTCACTTTGACATTTTTCACACATATTAAGAAAATGATTGAATTGGATTTAAGTTTTTATTAATTACACATATTCAACCAATAGTATTTTAGATAAATAAAATTATTTATAAAATCAATGCATTTTTAATTAATATTGAGCTGAAAGTTGTATTGGAATTCTAAAATGACACTCTTTTTATAACAATAAAAATGTTAAAATGACACTTAATATGAAACAGAGAGAGTATATCATTTTGAAACGGAAGGAGTATTATTTGATAAAAAATAATTTTATGTTTTCTTCTTTTAAAAGTAAATACTATAAAAAATTTATGTTTCGCAGGATTAATGGGAGCAAGAAACACAAGGGCGTTTAACACCACTTCACTCGGAAGTCGAAGCCCTTATCTGGGCAATGGAATGCATGAAGAACTTAAGGCAGTATCAGGTTACGTTTGCAACACATTGTTCTCAATTGGTGAAGATGGTTTCGGAACCAGAAAAATGACCAGTATTTGCAAGTTATTTGGAAGACATCAAGATTCTGAAGAGAAGTTTCAATCACTCAGAGCTCATTAATATATCCCAGACACTTAATATAAGGGCGGACAATCTTGCATAGAGTGCTAGGGAGCAATGTAATACGCAACACGTATATAAAGATGTTACCTGTGTGCCTGCAGCAATGTCATATCCTCTTAATCTGACATCTTCGCTTAATAGTCGGGGTACTATTATTGAAAGTGGCGGATGTAAACGAAGTGTCTCCTTGATTATAGCATTTAAGTAGTTCATCTTCTCAACATCTTCCTCATTTACATATGAATTATGCGCTGAAACGGAACAAATCTCGTCTCGAAGCTTTTTCACACATTCTGGATGTCTCACAAGCTCTGTCAATGTCCATTCTAGTAGTGACGAAGTTGTTGCTGTTCCCCCTATGAACATGTCCTTAAAAAAAAGATAAATATGTTGATTTTACACAGTGGTTTTAAATGATTCATTCATAATATTACATGATAAAATATTTAAATGTGTCTTACCAAAATGATGAGTTTTATGTTGCTTCTATCAAAAACGAAGGGCGTCGTCTGCTCTCTTTGAATCGATAACAACGTATCAACAAAACCTGATCTTTTTTTATCTACATCTAAATCATGTTCTTGCACCACCTTTTCCAGAAAGTCATCGAATGTTTTACTTACTTCTTCTGCTTTACCGTCCAATCTGCGGATCCAATCTATCCATGCCAAACTAGGAATGTATTCCGCTACAGGGAATGAGCCAAATACCCGAGAAAATGTCCTCACTACGGTCTTGATATCGACTGTGCCTTCGTCACTACTATATTTTCTTCCCAAGGCAACTTTACTCATTACATCGCTTGTTAGGGTGATAAAAAATTGGCTAAGCTTTACTGTAGAAGAAGATGAACTTGCTTTCTCCAACTTTTCCATCAGAATATTAATCTCTTCTTCTCTCTCTTTGTCAAAGGACCGAACCATTTTGTTGGTCAGAAGATGCACTATGCATAAACTCTGCATCCAAATGAGTTAAAGGCGACATTAGGATATATCATTAATAGGTTATTTCTACGTATTCTATATAAAATTAAAACTCTATAATTTAATGTTTGATAAAATAATATATAAAACAATCTATAAATAAATTTTATTGATTCCAATTTATCCCAATTCAATATATGACATAATTTGATAAATGATAAATTTTAGAAAAATTTTTTGCTAAGAAAATGTGGTTTTTCCTCTTTGTCAGAAACCCAATCATTATAAATAATCTATTGAAACCAAACGGCGGAGGGACTACTAGACACTCCTTTACCACTATGTCAACAGCTTGTTGGTAATTTTAGATATGCATACGTAAATATATGATCTCATTAAAATTATAAATAAATAATTAATATTTCTAAATTATATATTTAATATTCATAATGAATTTTATCTCAATATTTTTACAAAATAAAAATATTTTGATTTTTTTATTATTATATTATATTAAAACACCTTTATATTATAAAGTACATATTTGTATACTCCAAATTATCATAAAAATAATATAAAGACTAAATTTAATTTTAATATAAACCGTGAAAATAGTTGTCTTTTTTATTTTAATATAAACTATGTAAATATAAAAACTTGTAAATTAATGATTCTATAATTTATTATCTCTTATATATATTAAAAGAGAAGCATTATAACATTTTACCTATGACATGTGTCGTTACTAGAATACTTCTTAAAGTTTCTAGAGAAATATGTTGGTCCACTAAACATATATTTTATACTTTTCATTAAATTAACCATTAAATTAATTCACAATCTACAATTATTATTTTTTTTATTTCCTTAAATAAAATCTACGGAATAAGCAAAAGTGAATAAAATATATATTTGATTAATGATTTTAATGATTAAAATTTGATAACAATTTACATATCTTTCATTATTTATAATTATATATTATTAAAATAAATTAAACAATCATATTAACCATATAATAAAATTTAGTTTTTTCGTATATGTTATATTTTGAATTTTTAAAACGGTTATAAATTACGAAATTTGTTAAAATTCTCACATTGTAAATTTTATGATCTATAGTTTAAATTTTTTATTATAATAAAATAAATAAAAAATCATATGAGTAAAAATAACATTTAATAGATATTTAGATTAATATATATAGGGCGAATGGGCAAAGTTAGTATTAAACAATTATTAGAATATACATTTCATTCCGCGCATGTGCGCGGATAATCACCTAGTAATATTATATTCCTAACATTATTATTTATAGATTTTAGATCATATGGATAACAAAGAACGATTTATGAGTTGTGAGGAATTGTCGTTGTGGATATATTTGTTCGTTGGCCACATTAGATTATGTGACAAGAAAAACTTGACTTTTTAGTTTCTAAATTTTTTTTTTGATTATAAATTTAGTTTCTAGAGATAACATATATTAGATTGAGTTTAGACATTAAATTTTACGGTTATCAGAAAAGAATTAGAAAAGTGAAAACCTTCATATTCCTCCAATATTCGCCATAGGGGGCAAAGACAATATCTCGCCCACCTTTCATAACTTTCTCCATAGCTTTGGTTATAGGGCGGTTGGCGAATATACGATCGTGTGTTTTCATAACGTCATGAGCTATTTCAGCAGAGGAGACCACAAGGACGGGGACACGGCTGGTGGATGATGGGAAGCCGCCACGGAGACGGTGGTGGGTTAGGTTTGGTGGTGGTTGTTCGTTTGAAGAGTCGTTTTAGGAAGAGAAAGGCCAATAAGGTGGCTAGACATAGAGAAATTAAGATCATCTCCATTTCGTATTTTGAATGTTAATAGTGATTTGTGGATCTGATCGTGCTCACGACTATTTATTTTATTGGGGGAGGATCCCTTACCTGGCATATAATATTGTTGTACTAACATAATATTTGGATATCAGTTTTATCTTTGTACGTAAACAGAACAAAGCAGGACATCAATATTGCAATTGTTTCTATATAAAAGCAGAGAATTAACTTTGTAAAATAATAAAATCTGTTTTAATTATCCTATATGATATATATTATTATATGCTTAGATAATTCATAATATATAAATTTATAATGTAATATTTTATAATTCATAGAAATTAAAACTGAAAATGTTTAAAATGAAATTAGATCATCTACCAAAAAATAAGAACATTCCACACAAAAACTAATAGTTGTTGACTTATTTTAATTCTCTTCTTTTTATTATTGGGTGAAAGGGCACAATATTTGTTTTTAGTGTAATTAACTTAATCTTTTTTATAAAACTTATTATTGACTTCATCTCCCATAAAAGGAAACATATCAGTTTAGATATCCTCATCGCGTTTTTTTTTTGTACACAACCACATAACTTTCATTAAAATTAAACCGGACCGGTAAGGGTCTGATTCAAACCAAAGTCAGAGGGAGATTGTTTTGCTAGTGAGTCCTCAAAGCTCAAAACATCTCGACGACAAAACCTAAAGGAGACAGAATCAAAGAAATTGGAAAGGAGATAGATATCCGATATGATTCCGTGTAGATCGGAAAAACTTGATCCTTCTTCAATTGCCATCACCAATTGCAGAGAATCTATTTCGAACAACACACACTTAAAACAGAGTGCGATAGCATGTTCCATCGCTGCGCGAATTGCTAGTCCTTCAGCCACGAGGGACGAGATCACACGCGCAATAGATCGACTATGAGAGCTAAATCTCTCATTCTGACTTCCGTAGAAACTCCAAGCTAGACCAGCTGCTTGAAGCTCTTCCTTCCACGCTGCATCTGACCTGAAGATCACTTCAAATTCACCTCTGCTTCGCGTGCTGTTCTTCCTCTGCGTCTCTGGTATGATCTTCGCCTGCGCCTCTGACAATTCTTTAGCATCAACAATTGCTTTCGTGATCGTTTCTTGTGCAGAGAAATTTGTTTTCTGAAACAGTTTTTGATTCCTTGATGACCAGATAGCCCAAAGAATCCATGGACCAAGGGATCCTTTTCCAAGATCTGTAGGGGGGAGAGTTTTTGCTTGCAAGAGTATTTTCCATTCCACATCAAAATTGTTCAGAGGCCTTGGCGTGAAGCCACCAGAGAAAGGTACCAATTCCCACACTTTCTGAGCATAGGGGCACTGGAAGAATAGGTGTGAGATGGTTTCCACATTGTCACAATGGGTGCATTTAGAATTTGATAGGATATGCCTTGTTTCTAATCTGTCTCCAACTGGTAGTGCTCCATGTTTAATCTTCCAAATGAATAATTTGAGCTTAGGAGCTGTTTGGATCTTCCAGACATCCTTTAACCATTCCTGTGGGTTGGCAATATCCTGATCTCCAATATCACCCTTAGCTTCTGTAGCTGATAAATATCCTGTCTTTGTAGTATATGATCCTGATTTGTGTTTTAACAACACTTGCTTGCCTTCACCTCCCCATTTTATGGTCTTGATACTGAGAATATTATCGGCGAGGTGAGGGAAAGATCTTTCAACTCTCTGTTTTTCCCATTCTTTAGTTTCATTAGAGATCAGATCCGAAACTTTAAGATTCACTTCATTCTCCGTTGGTGGTCCTATTGGGCGTTTTCTTTCTGTCATCGAGAGCCAATCATCATTCCAAACTTGGACTCTTTCTCCATTTCCAATGGCCCATCCTAGATGTAGGTTTAGGAGGTCTCTTCCTATTAGGATCCCTAGCCATCCATGAGAGCAGCTAGCTGAGGCCTGGACTTTGAGAAAGTCTTGATCCTCATCGCGTTGTCACTGGACTATTCCCAGTGAAACAAGATAATCTATTAAAAAGGATGGAAAATTTGTTGGATAACCAGAAAGGAAAAATAAAATAAAAGAAACAAAAGTTGATGACAGCAACAACAAAAGTGATTTTTTTTTTCTTCTAAAATTGTCATAAGATCATCAAAATGTAATCGACTTAATCTCGACCATTTACAGTAGAGATGTTAAATCAAATAATATTCAAGAGTTAAATCACTACAATGTTAAATTTGAAATTTATGATGATTATTGGTTTTGAAACATTTGAAAACAGACATGTTGCTACTAGATTACTAGTACCACTATCTGCAAAGCTCTCTCAGCAGCCTGAGAATGGCAATTGGCGCAACAACCTTATGTGTCCTCCCAAGGGCACGCTACTCCGCCTGATGTACACGCCTTATTGCCCTCTGGCTGTTTCCAATATGCAAAATGGATGCAGCATGGTCAAAAGAAACAGGAGCTGCAGGTTTAGGATGGATCTTCGATCCTGGTCATCCAGACATAACAATCTGCCAATCCAAGAGCATTATTTCTGTTTCATCGTCTTTAATGGCTGAAGCACTCGCTATACTCGGAGCAATCTTCTCAGCAAAGCAACGTCTTCTCTCCAAAGTCTGGTTTCGATCTGACTCTCAAAGACTCATCCAAGCTATCAACTTGAAATTCTCAGTTGAGCTTTATGGAGTTCCATTGATATCGAATTTCTATTCTCGTATTTCAGTTTCTCTTTGTTTTCTTTCATTCTTAGAACTTGAAAACATGATGGCAACCGAAAACATGATGGCGGGCGGATTCTCTGGCGGGTGTAATCTCTACCTTCTTGTATTAGACTTCAGTTTCTATTAATCAAATGGGTGTTCAAAAAAAAAGAAACATTTAACATGATGAATAAGGATAAAGGGACCACCAGTGCTACATGTCAATTTTTAAAGATTTTTGATATCTTTATATCATTCTAGTTATTTAAAATTAATTCTATAATTATAGATGAAATAATTTATTTTATTTTTATATAAAAAAATTAATTTTATTTTTAATTTGAATATATCAAAGTAATTATTAATTAGTAAAATAAAGAATTCACTTTATTAAACAAATCATTGTAATGAGTAAAATTGAATGTACTAAATAGAAGAAAAAAAAAACATGATATGCAATGTTAAAAGATAAAAATATGATATCAGAACTTGTAACCCTTGTAGATAGTATTATAGAAAAAAACTCTTATCGACTTCATCTCCCATAAGAGGAAGCCAGATCAGTGTAGTTGTCAAAATATCGTTGTCGCTGGTCCATTCCCAAAAAAAAACACAAGTTTGTATAGAAAAGTATTGAATTTTGTAGAAATAATCAAAAAGAAAAACAAACAAAATAAATAAATATAAAATGAAAGCAACAAAAAATAACAAAACGAAAATTTTCTAAGATTGCCTATTATAAAATTATCAAAGGGTAGTTGACAATATTTTGTACAGAAACCTATTGTTGACTGGCTCCAAATAGTATCAATGGGTTGGGCGGTGCGGGACAAGCGAATTAGTTAGTGGGGTGCGGATTAAGAGCGGTATGTGTTAGAAAAACGCATACTGTGGGATAAGTGCGGTTTATCTAATAGAAGCGGTTTAAAAAATATGTGAATAGTGACCAAATAATAAAAAGTGCGGAACAAATGCTTAAATGGTATTTATAAACTAAAATATAAAATAATATTCTACTTGATATTATAAATATATTTTACATATTTTTATAAAGTACAAATAAATTATAATCAGAAAATCAATTTATTTTATTGATTTTTCCATAACATATTTGCAATATTATATCTTATTTGCCTAATATGTCCTCCATCTGTTACCTTTAAATATTAAGCAAGAGGGAATAAATGTGCACAAGTGTAAGCTTTTCCGCTATACTTAGGCTCCGAATGGTAACAGTGGTTAGAGCGGTGCGAAACAAGCAGTTAGGATAATGTGGTACGGTTTAACAGCGGTTTGTATAAGAGAAACGCATAATGCAGAAAAACTACGGTTCGCCTAAAATAAGCGGTTCAAAACCAAATATGAATGGTGACATGTATATGAATAGTGTAACTGCGGGATATGCATGATATATTTATTTTTACAAACTAAAATATCAGTGATACTAATATTATTTTCAAAATAGCTATTTTTATTTCAAAAAGTATTTTATATATCTGAAATATTAAATTTAATATAGAATTATTGAAACTTTATAGATAACATTATATTTTATTTAAAATATTATAAATTCGTAAGTTGTTTTTAAATAAAATTAATTAAGTTTGTTTTTTTTAAAATAGAGAACGTAAAATTTTATATCAAAATTTTACTATTGAATCTTTATTATGTAATTTTATAAATCATAGAACAATCGATAATTGTTTTTGGTTCATTTTTTTGGTTTTCGGTTCGGATCAGGTAACAAAGTCAGGAACCGGCTAATATTCGAAATGAACTTGGATCCCATTCAATTCCAATTCAGTTCCGTTTTATGGTTAATTCGGGTTAAAAAGTAAAAAAAAATTGATATTTATGAAATATCAGATTATTAATTAAAAATAATATAATTCGGATAATTTTAAATATTTTCGACAAAATTATTCAAATAATTCAGTTTTGGGGTATTTGGGTCCTTTTCAGTTGGGTATTTCAGTTTAGAAATAGTATTTTTAAATTGTTTGATTATTTTAAAATTAAATTTAGTGAATATTTATAAATATTAAAATTATATTATAGAAAACAAAATATTTTATCATAATTCATTTGTCAACTGAATAATACACATTTAAACTTGAATTTATGTGTATTATATAAATAAAAATACTAGCTTGTAGGTAAATTTGTGTTACTTAAATAATTATAAACAATAAAAACTAAATTTATTTATAGTGGGCTGTTTAAACCAGACCATATTATTTTTTAAAAAGAAAATAAAACACAACAAAATAGTGATTAATGGTGACACATTTGCCTTCGGCTATGTGGTTTGCTGGTCCTGCACTTAACATTCAATACCTTAATCTCCCATAAAAGAAAACCAGATCAATTTACATATATCAGAATATTGTTGTCCCTTAGACAATTCCCAATTTTCAATGAATACAAGAAGACAAAAAAAAACAAAAAACGAACAAAATCTTTTATATATTAATTGAGAAACATTACAACATTTTTTTATAGACATGTGTCATCAATATAATGATTCTTATATTCTTTATAAAATAGGTTTGGTCCATTTAAAATATATTGTAAATTTTATTAAACTAACTATCAAACTAGTAAACAAAGAATATTTTTCATCTTTTTTTTTAAGTAAAAATTACGGAATTACTTAATATGATTACCATATATATATATATATATCAATTAATGATTATGAATGATAACGATTTGATAATAATTTTTTGATCCTCTCTCCTTTTCATTTAATTTTATATTATTAAAGGAAATTAAAACAAAATAATTTTGATTTTTCGTATATGTTACATTTTGGATATTTTAAAATAAATATAAATTGCTAAAAATGCTAAAAGTCACACATTGAAAATTTTGTGATCAAAGGTTTAAATTTTCTTTTGTTATAAAAATGATACAAATGATCATAAAATCCTATGAATATGAAGTCTCATTAATAAATATTCATATCAAATATATAAATATGGCAATTTCAAAATTTGCATTGAGGAAATATCGAGACCTTAATATTTTCAAATTTGCATTTAAAAAATCTCACACTGAAAATTATGAGTCTAATGATTTATTTTTTTGTATTATAATAATATACAACTGTTAATAAAATCATATGAGTATGAAGTATAAATTAAAAAAAATTATATTAAAATATACAATATATCTATGTCAATATCATTAAATTTAGTTATATACCAAATGAAATAAATAAATTTATTGTAAATACACAAGAGGTATTGTTTTGAGTTATGTGCTTCTTTTAATTTAATTATAAACATAATACTTAAATGAACACAAAATAAATAATGATATGTAAAAATCATTTATATACATAATGTTCATCGTGCAGAAGGTGCAGTATAATGAATTAGGATCACATCACATTATTCACAAAGGCTTCATAACATCTATATATATAAAGTTGGCTTTTTCCCTTCTTATGACTTGTGGAAGGGGGTTTGTTGACATGTGTCCTTATATTTTTTTTTTTGTATTTTAAATCCTTTTACTTTTAAATTATTACAATTTGTTCCATCAATCTCTAATTATGTACTATATAATCTTTCTCACACTTATTAGTCCATAAAATTCAAGAAATAAATTAATATAAATATATTTTAAATATTTAATTTATTTACAATTAAAAATAGCATAAACTTTCACCATTTTATTATTTTTACTAATTTTTATTAATTCATTTACAAACTAATAATAAGAAACTAGAGCACTAACGCAAATAACCAAGAAAGCGGGTCATAAGGAGAATAATAATCGAAAGGCCAAAGCCACCAAGAAGCAGGAACATATATATATATATATGTTTAAAGCACCAGAATCACAATCAGTAGCTAAAATGTAAGAAACACCTCACAAACTAAACAAGAATATACAACACGTCCATGCAAGTGAAAAACCACAAAGCTTTGTTATAGAAGGGACCAAAGCTCCAAGAGACTAATTCCGCACACCTATACCAAAGGAAATATGGAAATAAAAAAAACAACTTGAGGGAGGGAGAATGGAAGACAACCACCACGAAATTAGAGACTAAACTTGAGACCATAAATAACCTTCCAAGCCCATATAACATTTACGGACGAAAACATTATCCAAACCTCGACTGGCAAACATGGTGAAAAGGAGAACCACTAGAGATGCGATGAAAGCTGCAAAGAGATGCGAGAATTGATATCTTGCATATTTCCATTATCTTATCCATTCATCCATGTGCATTTTGATCATATAGACTAGGATTTAGTCATGTTTAGGTTACATTTTGCATACATGAGTCTCTATCAGGTGTTGGAGTGCCACATGGAGTTCTTGGGGCTATTTGGATGCATTTGGAGCTCAAAGGAGGTGATATACGTGATCATTGGACGAGCAGAGCAGGGGAGCGAGGTTCCGCAGCGACGTCATGAGGTCGCTCCAAAGCACCTCTCAGAGCGACCTAGCTGGAGCGACCCCGTGAAGTCGCTCGCCATACTCACCCCGTGAAGCGACTTGCCCAGAGCGACGCGCCGAGGTCGCTCGCATCTCACACACCTCTCGGAGCGACCTCCTAAAGCGATGCCATGAAGTCGCTCGCGTTCTCGTCACTCCGAACAGTCTTAGATGACCCTGGAGCGACCTCTCAGAGCGACCTATCAAGGTCGCTCCCGATCCAGAGCGACCCGTTGGAGCGACACACCAAAGTCGCTCGGGACCTCTCGCCCGGAGACACCAAAAATCGGCCCTGGAGCGACCTTCCGGAGCGACACCTGCAAGTCGCTCCGCGTTATTTTGCTGCCGAAAATCATGACTTCTCAAGGACCTTTTTGCAATTTATTTTGGACGTTTTACATTTCTAAAACCTATGTTTTAAACATCATTTGTAGCCACCAGACAGATGATCTTTTGATCTATTGAGAAATACACAAAAACTCTCTTGAGAAGTTCATCTCTTGGATTTTGATTGTTATGTTCTTGTGTTATTGTTGATTTCTTATCTATTTCTCTACATGATTAATCTGAAATCCAATATGGGTTTAAGAGGAATCATGGAGATTAGTGAGTAATCACCTTTTGAATTCATGGGTTAGGGAGATTAAGGGTGATTAGGTTAGTTCTAGGATGTTTTAGTGTAGATCATTATTGTTCCTTGCTAGTAGAGTATTCCTAATGCATCTTCTGAGTTGGCCACTCAAAAGTTGATCAATAGGCATTTCCCACCCGAAAGGTGTTTGATGAAATGCCTGAGACAACTCTCCTAGGCTTTTAGTATACTTTGCCAAAGACATTTGTTGTTAAAGATGCTAAGATAGCTAATAGACTTGTTAGTAATGATTGCTTTCATATTATTCAACCAAAGACATTTGATGTTTGAGATATGTTAGCAAATGAGCATTCATCTAGACATAGAGCTTGTTTAGAATTATGTCTAGGCTTAAGGTTGATAGTTTGATTGATCGTTTGTCCTTAGTTCGATACTTGATCACCCAAGGTCTAATCCCTATGCCCATGAGTTCTATTTTCCCTTAGTCAAGAAAGTATCATTATGTTATTGCTTTCTAGTTTTAGTCATAGCTTAAAACCCATCTAAATCATTGGTTGCACTTAGATTAAGTGAGTACTTGCATTCTCAGTGCTTTGATATCCCTCAGAACTGGTTCGACAATCACTATATTACAACATTTGTCTTAGGAGCCTTGAAAACTCCTAACATCAAGAATAGAGAGGGAAAGGGAGACGAAACGAAATTAGAAAACTATGAAACCGTCTTCGAGCTATGAAAGAGAGCATAGAAGTCAAAACACCAAAAATTAGATCTTGAAAATCAAGACGAACAGTGACTATTGACGGTAAGCCAACGTTGAGGAATACAACATCAAAAACGACTAAACTCTGACCCGACCAAGAAGATGCAGTTCCTAATATCAGCTGAAATCTAAGAAAGAAGAGGAGCAGTCAATAACCTACAATGCCGTGAGAATCAACCGAAAAACTGAAAACTCATAAACCCGATCTACAACAAATACCATATAATCTCACAGGTGAAGAAGACAAGGAAAGACAAGAGAAAGATGTAAGTCTTTTTCCGGTGATGGTGAGAAGCACCGCACACCAGAAAGGTAAAGAAATACATAGACGGTGATGGCTTAAGGTCGAAATATAGGGAGAGGGCAAAAAACATCTTAAAAGTTATAATTTTAAAAAATATGAAGAAAAATATAATACAATTTTGACACTGAAACCGTTAATCTTAGAATCAACAAAGTTATTGAAATTCAATATTCTTTTACGTTAGATGTTCATTTCACTACTAACAAGTATTATACACACAACACATTGTTCGGAAAAAACAAACACAAAATATATTAACCTATCATCTATTACTACATAACACATTAAAAACACCAAATAATGATCTTAACAAATAAAAACGACAACATAATTACATTATCCAAAAAATCATGTTCTAGCAATAATAAAAACAATATTTCGCGCAAAGCGCGGACACCCCCTGGTATACTACTAAAATCATATTAAAAGAAATAGAGAAATAATCGGATAGTTGAGCTCTTCTCCATCCGTTCATACCATCTCCATAAAATCGGAAAGTTTTGACGGTTCTCTTTGTGAAACCGGCGAGAATTACGGCGCACCTACTTAGATCCTTGGAGGAACCAGAATAAAACGACTTTGTAATAATAAAGATTCAAAGACTGTATATAGCCCGCGCAGGCCGGCGTAGCAGATGCCAAACCAGTGGTCACATTCATTAACAGTGGTTCCAACCAATGTCTTTACAGACGAATCAGTTCAACATAAAGAGAAATAATATATTCCTTAATTTTTCCTTCAGGATGTGTTAATCCTTCACCGTAGCCGTAGGCAACGTTGGTCATGCGTGCACAATTGATGTCTTCCTTGAGAACTCTCCTTGGCACATCTTTTATCGTCAAGAACTCTTCGTTCACTATTTTTTCGTTGTGTACACGCATTTGATGAAGCTTCTTAAAAGCTTCGCCTTTTGTAACTCCATATTGCTTCATATAACAGTTGACACCAGTAGTTACATATCCTCTACTCATGTCATCCTAATCAAGTCACACAGAAGTTTTTATTAAGAGACAGAAAATTTTCATGAAAATAACACAAACTATATTTTTTTCTATTTCCTTTACATGAATTTTAAATTTTACCCATCTAACCTCATAGTTAAATTTACAGAACGAAACATTTTTTTGTACCTCGAAACCGGCCATGTCATTCATCGGACGCCCATTTATAGATAATGATTGGATAACTTTGGGTCTTGATCTGAGCCACTCATAGGTTTCCTTCGTAGCAATATGTCCCATACCCATCAAAGTGCCTGCCATAGTCGCATACATCGTGATCTCAACCTCGCCAACCTCCATATAATCCTCAAAGCTAGGCACATGAGAGATTTGCGCCCATTTGGCAAGGTCAAGGTTTGATTTCACGAGTCTTTTGAACTGCGGGCTCAAAAATATATATAAACACGTTATATTAGGAACTTTCACGCATGGTTTATGAGAAACTTAGAGCACCATTAGAGCATGGTTAACCCGAGTTTTTAATATGAGGTTCTTAACCATGATTTGACATTTTTTCTTTACACCTTTCGGCTAAGAATCGGCTCTTAGGACATGTTTATTGGGGGGTTTTTAGGGTGAGGTTCTTATCATAATATAAGAACCGTTTCTTAAATTACACAAAGAACCCCACCCTAAGAACTATCCAATAAATATGGTCTTAGAGCATGATTAATGGTGGGTTCTTAGGATGAGGTTCTTAGCGGAATATAAGAAACCGTCTATTAACTTTTAACTAAAAAAACTAAGAATCGGCTCTTAAGTAAGATATTTAAGAACCGGTTCTTAGTTTTTTAGTTAAAAGTTAAGAAACGGTTTCTTATATTCTACTAAGAACCTCATCATAAGAACTTCCCATTAATCATGCTCTTATATCTCTTATTTAAAAGACGAATCTTAACTTTTCTTAGTTAAAAGCTAAAAAACGGTTCTTAGCCGAAACTAAGAACCCCATCCTAAGAGTCCGGGTTAATCATGGTCCTAGTAGGTGATACCTTCCCAGAGTACCTCAACAATATTCTATTATAATCAATTCAAATTTTAGTTACATTTTATTTGTAAAAAGTATAGACCACTAATGCCCTTCATTGCTAATGCCCTTATTATTTTGTTGTATAGAAATTGGGCTAAAAACCCTTCACTGCTAATACCCTCAGAGCACTTCCATTGGGAAGTTCGTACACATTAGAGTTCTAAACTTTCATATATATATATATGTATGTATATATTATGTATACGTATATAATTGTGGGGTCCATTATTTTATAGGAAATCCAATCTAAAATTTCTCTAAACAAATGTTTTAAGAAATTTTGGGTTAGATTTCTCGTAATGTAATGGACCTTACAATTACATACACATACATATTCATATATGAAAATTTAGAATTCCAATAGACAGAATTTTCCATTGAAAATGCTCTTAGAGCACTTGCAGTGGTTGCTATTTACAAGGAGTCTCTCACCGTAAAAATATTAAAAAGTGAATTGTAGGAGAGAGGGAAATAATATTTTCAGAATCGTTTCTTTATGAGGAACTTTTGTCTGACATTAAAGAAACTGTAAATCCACATGTCATTTATTCATTGTACAACACTAGTTTTTACTTTTTAGTTTTAATTATTCAATTTTAATTATCTTCACAAATTAATATAAAAATGTTAAGATACTCTATGTAAGATATTTACCACAAATGATGTTTCTTAGTATTGAAAAGTTTGTGAATAACTCTCAAATCAAATTTGAAAAAATATAAAAAAATTGAAACTAATTGAATAGAATATCTGCTTTTAGATTTTGTATATTTATTGTGTGAAGAAATAATTACAACTACTTACATTCTTTTTATATTTTTCAAATTTTTATATTTATATTTTGTACACAAACTATCACATCTATTAAACTTCATTTTCTTAATCCTAAAAATATATCATACATCTGAGGCTGCCCTATATGCTAATCTTGATAGTGAGTTAATCCGCCTAGCTAATAAATGTGATTTTTTACTTACTTTCAAAATTAATAAAATAAATAAAATAAACAAAGGATAATCAATTTAGGGCCGTTGGTGCCGGCCAGTGTTAAAAATCCCAGAATAATCAGATTATATATCTAGTTATAACCGTTTGTTTATGTAGCAGGTAGAAGTTAATAAAATCAATAATAATATTTTGTAGAACACAGGAAAGAAGTTGAAATAGAACACCGAAGAAACTTGTCTTTTTATTAATAGTATAATCAATATACGAAATCTAAAAGCAGATATCCGCTTCAATATATAGTTTCACTTTTTTTTTTTTTTTTTCTAAATTTGATTCGAGAATTATTCACAACAAAATACTAAATTTAGTAATTTTCTTATATATTTCATCAATAATAATTGTTCTGAAAACTGAATGGTCGATTTTTAAAATAAAAGATATCAACTACTCCAGTTTGTCCAAAAAAAAAAAGATATCAACTACTCCAGTAAATAACAGTATATTAAGGTATTAAAATGTTAAAAACCAAAAGCTTATTTTGATGGTGATGCTTTTAAAATGCTTTGATATAAATGTATACAGTTTACCAATGAGTTTTGATTGGTTACCTCTTCTATTGCACCTTTCACGCTGTAATATCTTCCTTCTGACCCCACTTCTCCTTCAAAATCTTTGAATACATCCAAAATAAATGTAAACACGAATTTCAAATAATCTGGTTGTGTATCCATGTCTTTATCAGGAGCCCATCTTGTACATCATAACAATCATTCTTATCCTCAGTATCATCATCAATATGATTGTTAATTATGTTGATTTGCAACATGTAGCGTGTACCTTTCTAGACTATTGGCGAGGTTTTCAGCTTCAGAGATAGAGGCATATCGATCGAAGGTGTCGTCGGTAATGGTTTCGACCGTGTAGAACTTAGTCAACATAATCCTCGCACTTGAGAATTGTGGCTCAAAATACATCGATATCACAAAAAAGTGTAACTCCACGATTCTGTCTCTGAAATAAGGTGGCAACTTAGATGCAAAGTCGAGCTCCTTGTACCATCTTGCATTCAAGAAAAGACATATTTATATATGATGATTGATGAAAACAAGGCGAAAATGCTTCAAAGGTTCTATTTAAAATCCTATAAAAGACTAGTAACTGATGAAATTATGTACTTTGTAACCATTTTGAGCTCCTTAAGGTATGTAAGCTGTAGTAACTTGAAATTGAGCTTGGAAAACTTGAGTAGTGTCTCGTCATGGTCTTCTTCTTGTTCGTAGAATGAGACAAATTCCATAGCAACTAATATCTCCATATTCCAGTGTTGAGAAAGACCAAGAGCATTCTGTATAAGCCTTGAGAGATGAGGCCTTACTTGTCCTGCCAACGACTCCATATGTTTCATTGTGAAACTCAGTGCTTCGTCCATTATATAATCTCTTGTCGTCCTCAAATGAGCGGCTTCATACAAGCTCAACATGCCCTTCGCATCCTTGGCTAAGGAGTCCATAAACATTCCGTCATCCCCTTTGAATCTCTTGAACGCATCTATATAAATCAGAGATTGTAAGTTCTTGTTCTATCTTTCAATCAAACATCTAGATGAACACGTACGCTAGTTAATGTGTATCAAAATTAATAAAATAAAATAAAAGCATGAACAACTTACCAGCCGACATGTTGTAACCATATGTTCTGAAAACCCAAAAGAGGATGGAGATTGTGTAAAGTTCATGTTCATTTGCAATCATATCATCTATCTTTTCAAAGGCGTGTGCCAAGGTCTTTTCGATCTCTTTCTCAAAATGATAGGCAACGCCAAGACTGGTCATCAAATAGATCAAAAGTACTTTCCTCTTCGCGGAGCCATGACCTAATTCTGCTGGGGAAGAGGACATGAGCATGTCCCTGACGTTGGGCTTGATTTCTTCAAGTTCGCTTGCAAAGACATCGAGTTCCTATAAGAATCTACGCAAGTCAGTAGCCTATTTTGTTAAACAAACAATTTACCAGGTATAACAACACTAGCTAGTAAAACCAGACCCGGTCCTGGGCAAAGCCTAACGAAACATTGGCCTTAGGCCTCCAAAAATTTTGTTAAACAAACAAATATTTCAAATTCGATATCTTTTAAAAAATGAAACAAAATATTGTCAGATTATATTACGTTTTGAAAATTAAAAAAAAAAGTATAAATAAATAAAAATAATCGTAGTTGCAAAAACAAAAAAGTCAAAAAAAATTAATACCATAAACAAAACATTAAGGTGTTGACTGGTTTCCCCGCTACCACCCGCAAACGCAGCTTTTGCGGTTGGTAGCGGTTGACAGCGTTTCGAAACAATCAAATGAACCGATTTGTACCACTTCAAACCACTTTGTACCGCTCAAAATCAAAAGCTCCTTCCCGCAAGCGTTTGCGGTTGCGGGCGGTTGCGGTTGAAAAAAAATAATAAATACTAAATTAGATTTAGATTTCATATATATCCTAAACTAATCCACATCACGTACATCTACCTATATATCCTAACTAATCCATTTTTAATTAACGTTATATATGTGTATATTTGATAATATCTCATTCACGTTAACCTAATCCAGTATCAATCCATTGAAATCATGGCTTTCCAACCAAGAAGAAAGTCAAGAGAACAACGTAAGTGGACTATGCTTTTATTCCTGTTTATTGTTTTATGATTTCTGATATGTTTTGTTGTTTAAATTCTCTGAATGACCAGTATATCATTCATATATATATATTTGTATGTTTCGTAATTGGATATATGTTCACCTGGTCTTTGAATAGAAACTACAATGGTCAGATGAGATGACTCGTTTCTTGTTAGAACTGATAACGCTGGAAAAACAAGATGGAAATTCTAAAGGAAAAAACTTGAGTGAGCAGGGAAAGCAAAATGTTCTCAAAGAATTTAAAAAACAGTTTCCAGTTGCGATCACTTGGAACAAAGTGAAAAACAGACTTGATACTTTGAAAAAGCAATATGAAATCTATCGTAGAATTACTTTTGGGTCAACTGGTCTTGGATTTAATAGAAGAACAGGTAGTATTGATGCACCTGAGCATTGGTGGAAAGACAAAATCAAGGTACACATAAAGCCATGTTTTCACGTTACGTTAATTTTCTTGTTTTATATATTTTTTTTTAGTGATTATTTGTTTTTATTTCTAAGGCTTACCCTGAAGCTTCGAAATTTCGCTCACATCCGTTGCGTTTTATACCGCTTCTTGACGTGGTATTTCGAGATGAAACTGTCGTGGTTGAGGAGTCATGGCAACCAAGACGTGGTGTATATCATCGTACTCCACGAGTTGAGTTAAGTGATGAAGAAGAAGTTCAGATTCAAGATTCACATGATCTTGATCTTATGGAACAAGATGACACAGCCTGGTTAGAAACTCCAATGAAAGATACTCCAAATGTTATCGAGACAGATCCTGTAATGCCGTCACAACAAAGTATGAAAGATACATCTCGCCGAAAGCGTAAGCGCAATCCAGTGGACTCCACGCTCGATCGTATTGCTGCGACCATGGAAGACCGAAATGGTATTCTAGAACAGATGGCATCATCTACATCTAAATCAAAGTCAACAAATGCAACTGAGGAACGTATGGCTCTTGTTGTCAAATGTGTGAGAGGATTACCTGATCTAATTCCAATGACATAGCTATATTGGGCATCACTTGACCTTATTGCAACAAATGATGTTGTGCGGGCTTATTTATGGCTCTTCCTGATGATGAGAAACTACCTTTTCTGAAACGTCAAACTAAGGAGTCCCGTAACGATTTTTTTGATGATTAGCTTTAGTTGTTCTTTTCATAGGAATTTTGCTTTCATGTTTGCATTTTACTTTTGACAATGAGTATCTTCTTTTGGTTTTGTTTGATTTGAGTTTTCGGTGGATTCTTCTGAGCTTACTTATTTATTTATTTATTGAAACTTAGATGACAAAAGTTTAATTTGTTTCAGGAACCAAGTAACGTGGAGTTGAAAACAATCATGGAAACTATTGATGCTGATGACCAGGCTGTTGAAGCCATCTTATGTATTGAGCGTAGTCGTTTTTCCTTTAGAGAAAAATTAAGAACGGATCCTGAACGTGGGCTACGTATAATGCATCAACTGATGTATGAGAGCGACACACAATGCCTCCATGTTTTACGTATGAAACAAAGAGTGTTTCTTAAGCTCTTAAATACACTAAAGTCATACGGTCTTAAAGACTCTCATTGGGTAAAAGCTGAGGTTGCTTTAGGTATGTCTCTCAAGATTTTGGGACATAACCCATCACAAAGGAGCATAGCAGCAGAGTTCCAAGTCGCACAATGGACTGTTACAACAAAATTTAGTGATGTTATTAATGCCCTATGTTGCTTGCATTCAGACATAGTTTCATGGAAAAGAGAAGAACTGAATGAGACACCACCATGAATCATACATGATAAGAGGTATTTTCCTTATTTTGAAGATTGTATCGGGGCCATAGATGGTACTCACGTTCGTGTACGTGTTGGTGGAAATAAAAAGATCACATATTGGAACCATCATAATTATACTTCAATGAACATACTGGCAGTGTGTGATTTCAATATGAAATTCATATATACACGTATTGGAGTTCCGGGTCGTGCACATGACTCAAAGATATTGACATATTGTGCACGTCATGATAACTTTTTCCCATTCCCAAAGTCGGGGAAATACTTTCTAGTTGATTCAGGCTATCCTAACAGAAGAGGTTTCCTAGCTCCATATAGAGGTGAGGCCTACCATCCAAATCATTTTGCTGGACGTCGACCAACCACTGTACGAGAGATGTTTAACAACAGGCATTCCTCTCTTCGGTCAATAATTGAAAGGACGTTCGGAGTGTGGAAGGGAAAGTGGTCTATTTTAGAAGGTCGTGTTCGCTATGACGTCGATATGCAAGAAAAAAATTGTTGCAGCAACTATGGCGTTGCATAATTTTATTCGAGATTCTAATATAGATGACATCGACTTTAATGATGCCGATGAAACAGAGAATTATGAAGCTGGTCTTGAAGGAAACACATCTCCATCTCATGATGATCATGGAGTTGATCGAAATTATGATCCGACGGCTGATGCGTATATGTCAACTATTAGAGATGATATAGCAAGAAATATATGGGATGATCGTTAACTTGTGGTCAGCTTGCCAGTTTTTCTTTAATATATCTTTTTAAAGTTCTGAAAGTAACCATGTTTTAATTTTATTAGAACTCTAGAACGTATATTTATGTCTTCTTTGTCAGTTTTCACTTTCTTTTTAACATTTGGAGAGTTTATTATTTATGGAACTTCATTGGTTTTTCGTTATTCTTCTGGCTCATGCTTTTCTTATGCTTCTTGTTATGTCTACTTGGATTGATGTTGCTTGTTTTTAATTAATCAATCTTGTGTATATATTCGAACACAATATATCAAAACCAGTATACACTTGTACGCTAACCAGATATACACACTTGTGCGCCAAAAAGTTGATTACCGAAACGGCGGGAAAAATCATTACCCGCTAAATATATAGTTAGCTAGATAAATATAAAATATTTGTTTACCAAAATTTAAGATATGCATCTATCCCAAAAACATTTATGCTTATCTAATAAGCTAGTATAAAAATTGATCGATGTCAAACAAATACACAATTTGTAGTTGGTAGCACACATTCTTTTTAGCGACAAAAGAAGGTAATTCTAGTCTTCTTTTATTGTTAACTTTTGGCTCTGTTTTATATTTTTATCAGTCAAGTTCATTTGTTTTCTAAATGAGTTTTTATACGATCTAATGTTAAGAATTGATAATTATGGCTTCACAAGATATTTTGGCTTCTGCTTCGATGACGGTATGCTATTTACTATTAACTTTGTCTTTATTGGATTGCAAAGAGTAAATAAATTCACTATGTCTTGGTTTTCATAAAGTTACATGGACGAACGAGATGACACATACATTACTTGAATGTATAATTGTGGAGAAACAGAGCAAAGATGAAGGCAACAGATTTTTTAATCTGTTCCAAAAAGAAAATATTGTCAAGAAGCTTAATGAGCAATTTGGAATAGAGATGAGTTGGAAGCACGCTAAAAATCGTTGGGATTATTTGAAGAAATTTTACAATATGTATAAGATGAATCCAGAAAATCCACGTCTCGGAACAAATTTTTTTGAGTATGTTGCACAGCTTGATGAAATATTTGGTGATTATTAGAATGCATGAAACATAATCATGCCATAATTTAATTGTTTTTAATTATTATTTATTATTTTGTTATTGGATTTTAAGTTTATTATTTTTAATCAAATTTTTTTATAATTATTTTTTTGTCTATTAAATATTCTTTATTAGTTATTTTTATATATGTGGGTGGGTGGGTAAACCAGTCAGAAATGATCCGCAAACGCAACAATTTTAAATGTTGTGCCAGTCATACAAAACGCTTAATAACGCTAGAAACCGCAACCACCCGCATCCGCAAACTCCCGCAACAGCAAACGCAACCGCTGCGTTTGAACCAGTCAGACCCTAAACTCTAAATCTAACCCTAAACCCTTTGGTAAACCCTAAACCCTTTGATAAATTTTAAATTCTTGAATTAAAAAAAATATATTTTTAACACAATCAACAAAACACTAAACCCTAAATCCTAATCCTAACCCTAAACCTTGGGTAAACCCTAAACCCTTGGATAAATCCGAAACTCTTGGATCAATCTTAAACCCTAAGATTTATGATTTTGCAAGAGTTTAGGGTTTTAACTAAAGGTTTAGGATTTAATATTTGTCGCAGCGTTAAAAAATACTTTTGAAAAACAAATTCTTTTTTTTTGGCGATTAAAAATCTTCTTTTTTGTGATTAATAAAATTTTTATTTTAAAAAATATAATAATAATTA